>NW_028222301.1:47500-50000 GCF_056783735.1 Eptatretus burgeri
AGTGTATCGACTCCGGAAATGCATCCTCAAATCAAAGAATGAGCTGCAGACACAGAGAGACTAAGTTTTTGACACACCCTAACTCTGTGTTAGCCTCTGGCCTTCTCTATAGCGAGTTTAAATATTAATGGGGGACGCTCCTCCATCCGTAAAGCAAAGAATGAGCTGCAGACACAGAGAGACTAAGTTTTTGACACACCCAAACTCGATGTTAGCCTATGGCCTTCTCTATAGCGAGTTTAAATATTAATGGGGGACGCTCCTCCATCCGTAAAGCAGAAGTTAAACAGTTTGTTGAGACCAATCACATTGATGTTTTGCTTTTGCAAGAAACGAGATGCAGCTCCTCTTGTGCAAGTGAATGGCAAAGGATAATGAGGGGAAAATGGTTTTTTAGTAGTCTGGAACACCCAAGGGCTGGGGTGGCTGTTTATTTACAACCTTCCTTTTGCAGTCCCAGTGTTGTTTTTAATGAGATTATCAAAGGGTATTTGATTTCACTCACCTTCACACATAATGGCTTTAAACACACCGTACTGAATGTCTACGCACCTAGCGATAGCACGGAGAGACTCACCTTTTACACACACTTAGAAACGTCTCTTGTACACATTGATTTTGATGGACTTGTCTGCTTGGGTGGAGATTTTAACTGTACGATGGACCCCACCATTGATCGTAATGGAGAGGAGCCGCACCCAGCAAGCGCAGCACCTTTGTTGAGAGCCTTGTCCAAGTTTTCCCTGGTTGATGTGTGGAGAATCCGCAATCTTTCTCTCCGCCAATACACGTGGAGTCGGTGTTCAAAAGGCCACGTATCACTTGCAAGATTGGACCGTTTCTACATCAACAGTACCTTTTTAAATGTTGTGAGCAATATGAACATTATTCCGAGCGGCTTCTCAGACCATCACATGGTCGCACTTCGTATTCACCAACCAGTTCGGAATCGTGGTGCTGCCTACTGGACCTTCAGCGCAAGCCTCTTGGATGACCAACTGTTTGTCGATGCCTTTGGTGTGTTCTGGAGAGCCTTGCTCCAACGTAAAACTTCCTTCCCCTGCCTTGGAAAATGGTGGGACAACGTCAAAGTGCAAATAAGATCCTTTTGCCAACAATATGGAGCCTACCACACCAAATATGACTCTGCCCTTCAATCCTTGCTTGCCAAAGAAATATTATATTTGCAGACCAACCTCTTGGCTTCAAATCATGAAAGAACCAACCTCTTGCTGGCGAAGAAAAAAGCTCTTCTTGCTGGACTTTGTGCAAAGCAAGCCAGAGGAGCGCTGATTCGTCTACGACTGGAGAATTTGTGCGCCCTGGACACCTCCTCTAAGTTATTTTTTGGACTGGAAGCTCAAACAAAGAGAAGTCAGCAGATAACTTCAGTAAGGACAAAGGAAGGAAGGATAACACACAATCAAAAAGATGTCAGAGCCTCACTCAGACACTGCTTTACTGAACTTTATCATGCTCCGAAAATCGACAACAAAATGGTAACAGTGCTGACTTCTTCCTTACCTACCTTGTCAAAATCTGCAGTTCTACAAATGGACAAGGAAGTAACTTTGGAGGAACTCCAAGCTGCTCTTCAAACTCTACCCTCGGGTAAGGCCTCCGGCCTGGATGGAATTCCTGCGGAATTTTATAAAACCTTTTGGGACCTCCTCGGACCAGAACTACTTGAGGTTATAATCGACGGTCGACGATCAGGCTCACTGCCATTAAGCTGCCGGAGGGCTGTCCTCGCCCTGATCCCCAAAAAAGGAGACCTTCAGCAACCACACAACTGGCGTCCCATCTCATTACTCTGTGCAGACTACAAAATATTTTCCAAGGCCCTTGCCAACCGCCTTAAAGCCATAATCGAGGAGATCGTACACCCAGATCAGTCTTACTGTGTCCCGAAGAGGACAATTCATGACAGTATCTTCATTGTGCGTGATATAATTGACATCTGTTCTCTTGAGCAAAGGAATGTCGGGTTGGTGTTCTTAGATCAAGAAAAGGCCTTTGATACCATTGATCATTTTTATCTTTTCTCTGTTTTACGGGGGTTTGGTTTTGGGGAAAATTTTATCTCTCATGTGCAGTTACTGTATAACAACACTTTTAGTCTCTTAAAGGTTAACAACATTTTATGTCCCCCTTTCCCAGTTAATAGAGGCATTCGTCAAGGGTGCCCTCTTTCTGGCCTCCTGTACTCTCTTGCGATTGAGCCTTTGCTCGTTCGGTTGCGTGCACATCTTCTTGGTTTCCTTCCTCAACCAATGGCGAACCCGTTTAAAGTGATTGCTTACGCAGATGATCTTTGTGCAATCGTTCGCTCGAATGAGGACGTCTCAGCCTTGGTCCGTTGCATTCATGAATTTGGTTTGGCAAGTTCCACAAAAGTGAACTGGGGAAAAAGCAGAGCTCTCCATCTTGGTCCACAAAATGGCGCCATTCCTCCGACTCTTTCTGAGAAACTTAAATGGGAAAGGGATGGAATTCTTTA
>NW_028222302.1:0-50000 GCF_056783735.1 Eptatretus burgeri
AACCTCCACCAAAACGGTTTTTCTGTACCGATCTTCTTCCTCCTCCGTTTTCCCCGAACAGAGCCTTTTTATCCTCGAGTCCTCGTCACTTCCAATCGAGCCGTTTTTATTGGCCCTCCGCCGTCGCCTTCCGCCAATCGTGATCACGGGGCGGAGCCATTCGCAGCACTGTCCTGTGACGTCACGGCAAGCCTCCAGGGAATTCTAAAAGGGTTTACACAGACACACTTACCCTATCCCGTCTCCCTGTCTAATTACGTGACAATTATCATTTCCCCCTTAAAGAAATGGACATTTACTAGACAACTTATCACCACTGAATTGCTACTTATTACATCGAGATCCTGGTAAACTCGAATGGCATGGCATACCTAATTAAACATCCTAATTACCCTTTGAATGCATACCCCCCCTCAAATGTAACAATATATATATATATATATATATATATATATATATATATATATATATATATATATATATATATATATATATATATATATATATATATATATATATATATATATACACACACACACACACACACACACACACACACACACACACACACACACACACACACACACACACACACACATATATTTCAAGGTCTCCTGCACGGTTCGAAGAAATGGCAGAAAAAGTTTGAATTTGTATCGGGAGTTCATCATGAATGACAGTGTCGTCGCATTGCTGCCTGACAACTGATGTCGTCCCTCACTCAACCCGCTCCTTCACTGAAACATCAACGTGAAGGCGATTATTGGAAAGGGGCCTCCAATTAGTCAGATACATTAGTTGGTCGGGATCTGTGGTTTTTGGGATTAATGTCATTCGGCACTCTTTCACTTGTGGGGGTATGACGCCGTCGCTCATCCAGCTGTGGAACAGTCTTTTCAGCAATTTGTGTCTGTTTTCCACGTCGAGAAGATCCCTCGGCTTCACCCCGTCTGGTCCTGGTGCACTTCCCAAATTGAGCTGGCCCAGCGCTCGGTCAATTTCTCCTTGTGTGATGTGTTCCTGTCGCCAGCAAAGCATATTCTATGGATGAGGCACGGGGGATACACAAAAAAGAAGAACGTTTCATAAACTCACTGAAGAAGTTCTGTCAAAGTTTTGTAAAAGGATTATTTGAGGATATTCTCAAATTTAACCCTGTGGAGGCCGGCACACAATGTGTGAGAGGCAAACCTGCAGGGCAGGGGCACTTCCCTGAAGGGCGCAGATTTCAATACCTCATATTGTCATGCTTACAAACCCCCCAACAGAAGCAGCTTCACCACTGTCTGGAAAAAGGCTGACATGCCAGGACTCGAGCCTGTGAATGACCAATGAGTTACTCTCACCACAAACTGGTCTTGAGCGGTGTTCTCTCGATCCATGCTTCAGCATGATCCAAACCGTGCCGACAACTAAATAAAATTGTCTTTAAATTCTTCCTCCCCCAGTCGATCCGACGATGCCCGAATGCGACTTGGAAAAATTATGGTGAACAAACAAGAATACAGCTCTGAGAAATAATAACTTATGGAGCTAAAATTACATCAAAGAATGCACCTTCAGGATGTAAATTCACAATAAGAGCAAGACAACAAGGTATTTACCTGGTCGTGGCCACGACAAGCTGTTCACAACCATGCGCACTGACACGAATGAAGAAGATTTCGGAAATGAGGATTGGGCGAAGGCAGGGTGAACAAGTGAGCAAGGCACTGTTGAGCAGGCAGGTTCGGAGCTGCAGGGCACGAACAAGCTGCAGGACACGAACAGGACACCCATTGAGAATGAGCTCTCTCCCTGTGTGATCACAGACGTCCCAAACGATCCCCATCTTCCATGCCAACAACCACTCTTATCTTCAAGGGGGAGGGGATTTGGTTGTGGGGAGTGGTGTCCGGAACCTCCTCCTCGGCGTGTCTCTGTACTGGCAAATCATCTGAAAACAACGAGATGACAACCAGCCATTCCGCACCCTGAGATGGATGTCCCCATAACTCAGTGCATGCAAATGTACCTCTGGCATGCATGCAAATGTTCAATCAATGTTTGAACTGTGTCAATGTCTGAACTGTGTCAATGTCTGAACTGTATCAATGTCTGAACTGTATCAATGTTTGAACTGTGTCAATGTTTGAACTGTGTCAATGTCTGAACTGTATCAATGTCTGAACTGTATCAATGTTTGAACTGTATCAATGTTTGAACTGTGTCAATGTTTGAACTGTGTCAATGTTTGAACTGTATCAAGTTTGAACTGTATCAATGTCTGAACTGTATCAATTTTGGAACTGTATCAATCACGGTTCGCACACTCCTTGAAACTCCTTGAATTTTCCAGTACTTGAAAGTCCTTGAAAAAAGAAAAAACTCCTTAAAACTCTTGGAAAGTCCTGGAAAATAAACCTTTTTGTGTGCACTGTCCCTTACATATTTCTATCCTCTTTTTTATTTTTATCTTGTCAGGAAATAAGCCGACATCGGTCATTTTGCCACCAAAGGTTTGATTGACCTGGATTAGGGTAATGTTCATTGATTCTGTATGCGGTTTTAAAGTGAAGTAAAATATCAACCAATGAAAAGCCTTGTAAATATATGCTCTAAGAATTAATTGGCTGTTGATCGTGGCATTTTGACTTCAATATTGAGTAATTGCATGAACGTCTCTGCGCGGAGAAACTTTTCGGCTGCAGAACTGAAAAGCAAAATGTCTAAAGTTTGTTATTTCAACACCGCGTGTCAAAGCCATCCCGACTATCGGGATTGGCTAGAAAGGGTGTCCATCCACAAAGCAAGATGTGAGTGCCCTTTGTGATGCCAAGTGGATAACACCAGAAAATGGCGATGAGACTGTCCGCCAGTGCTCAAGATATCTGACTGACGCTTCAGTCAAACACGCACACTTTGATCAAAAGAAAGATCGCCTCGACCATCTGTGGCATGCAGACATCGCAAAAAATCCGGAGTTCAGTAATCTGTGGGAGGTTGTGAGACAACTTTTGCTGCTATTCCATGGACAGGCAACAGCTGAAAGGGGCTTCTCGATAAACAAAGAAATTGAGGTGGAAAATCTGGGAGACGAGTCCTTAATTGCCCAGAGGGTAATCTGTGATCATCTTCACAATGTCGGAGGGTTGCAGAAAGTTGAACTCGACAAGAAGCTGCTATTGTCTGCAAGTGCTGCACGAAGGAAGTACCAAGATTTCTTGGATGAGCATTGGCTTGGCCATTAAAACTTGGATGAGCATTGGCTAACCCTAACAGCTTGGCTATTAAAACTAATAATTTATCAAAACGTTGGTAGATACAGCAGCCTCCACATTCTTGTCTTGGACGAGGAAACAAAGAAGAAGCGCCGTTTCCTCAGCGATGTTGTTTATGAAGAGGTGCTAACGAGATAAAGGTGTGTACAATGTACATGGAGACAATTTTTATGATTACTTATTTAATGAAGAAAAATTGTTCCGAAAATAATTTATCAAAAAAAGTGCACAACTTCTTTTTGTTTCCAATTGTCAAAACGGTGTAGTGTGGCCTTTGGAAGTGTTAAGGAATTCAGCTCCATTCAACATGCTTGCCAACGAAATACATCTCAATTTGGTGGTAAAAACGATTCACAACGATGGGTTTCCTTACTCAATGCTCTGCAGTCTGCATTCAACCCCTTCATTTGTCATCTCATAGACCTCATTTCATCTATCTATAATTCCAGCAATCTGTGTGTGTGTCTGTCTGTGTGTCTGTGTGTCTGTCTGTCTGTGTGTGTGTCTGTGACCGCTGTTTCCTGACAACCACTGGTCCAATCTAATTGAAACTTGCCAGCTATATTGCTGGGGACCTGAGTACGTGCCTTTTCAAGATTTGATATTAATCGGACAAGTGATTCCCAAGTTATGGCCATTTAGTTACCAATCACAGGACACGTTGCTGCGTAGGCGTGGCTGCATCGGCCGGTGCGCGGCCGGCTGACGATGATGTCACGTGCCGTGCCGGTTACGTTGGGGATCGATTGGTGCCTTAGTTACCGTGGTGTAGGAGTGCCAATGGTAAATGGCAGCGAATGTCATGGCAAGCAAAGACAGGGAGGTAAACTTGATTTTAATGTGGATTTTAATGAACTATGTGTGTGTAAGTATCACAGTAGTTGTTACTTCAATGCAAGCGATAATTCGTGGAATGATGTGAACATTCCGTACGGGCACGCACTACTTTTGGATAGTGATGACTGACTGTATTCAAATAATTTCTCAATTTCTTATCCGCATTTATAGATAAACAAAATGCGCCAATCCAGTCGTCGTTTATGAGAGCGAAGGAATGGCCTGTGTGTTTGTTGTTTCTGGCACGCGGTTTGAAAGTTTTTTTTATTTTTTTTTTGTATGTACGGCCAGGCACGTATGGGCACGCACGTAAGGCCATGCGAGAGCGAAGGAACGGCCTGTGTGTTTGTTTCTGGCAAACGGTTTTTAAAGTATTTGTTCTTTTCTTTTTTTTCCCCACGTACGGCCATGCACGTACGGCCACGCACGTACTGGCACGTGAGAGCGAAGGAACGGCCTGTGTGGTTGTTGTTTCTGGCACGCGGTTTGAAAGTTTTTTTTGCACGTACGGCCACGCACGCACCTATGGGCATGCACTAGTTTGTTAGTAAAGCTCACAGTTTGAGAGAGTCCTCCAAAAAGAAAGAAAAATAATTGATAGCGTTAGAGAAACTTGTGGAGGAAAATGTTAGGCTTCTGAGAAACCTGTAAATGCTTGTGGCACTTACGGATGACATGCTCGTCAGTTCAACAAAGGTGACTTGTTGATAACAAGTGACATTAAATGCAAAAACTTCTGAGAAAGTCTGTAACAAGTATTTTCTTCACAGATTTATTAATATATACATTTTCTTGTCTCATACGATAAAACAGTGTTGTGTGAAATTGCCTTTACATATTGCAGCTTAATCGCGGCTTTTAAGATAATTATGTAAAAGTGTTTTGTTTTTCCAAAGATTTGTAGTTTTTAAATTAATATGTATACGTTTTCATGTTTCATGCAGTAAAACAGTATTGGTGTGTAATTAGGTCCCCTGTATTGTGTGTGTGTAAAGACACATACATAGGCAAACTGTGGTAGAAAATTCAAGAGTTGTTCTCAATCCCTTATATTTTTAAAAAGGCCCACTATTTAAAAAAAAAAAACATGTTCAATGAAAGATGTAGAATAAAAGCAAGAGGTGTGCTTTTGAAGTGGAAGCCATGCCAAACATTCATAAGTTGGCACCACAATGATCAAATTGTTGTGTTTTTTGGTCAGAACAAGTATGTGGTTACTTTAATTTGCCTCACATTTTTTTTAAAGGATATTTTAGTTTAAGGCCGCCGCCAATCTCAACGACAAATTAAGACATAATGTGATCATAATAATCACCATTATAAATATTCATTTGCATATCTAATTGTTTATATACTTAGTGTGCATTGTACGAAAATCTACATCCATTTGTAAATGTCGGTACAATATCTGATTCAACTTTTTTTCATAATTTCATATCAAATTGTTTGGACAAATGTATTTGGATCCATTGTAAAAAGTGAACAGTGATTGGTTTTATAATTGCCAGGATATAATAAAATGTAACAATCAGCATTGGCAGTTACGACAGGGCTGTGTATTCGGTTAAAGCCTAAATAAGATAGAGTTCTGCTCCATGCCTAACTTTGGAAATGATTTTGGTACACTTCTTGAAGCTTTACTAAACTGATTTATATATTGTTAGATTCCACTTAAGTCAAACTTCCTTACATTATCTTTATTTTTCCGATATGTTTGTTAGTAAAAATTTTATTTTAAAAAAAGTACCTTTTGGGACTGCAGAATCATTAGAAATTGATGCATTTAAAAAAAAAATTCGTTTAAAAATAGAAGGGATTGAGAACAACTCTTGAATTTTCTACCACAGTTTGCCTATGTATGTGTCTTTAAGTGACAAAAATTTCAGAGCTGTGTAACTTTCAACATTGTGAACACTTGGAGTAAAACCGGGGTAAATTTCAGTGTCGTTGAGTCTGGCGCAAAGTTCAGACACTTATACACCCAAGATTTTGCTCCAAAAGGTTTCAGTTTTCTTGTGTACATGATCCATTCACTAGATTATGTAAATCAGGCAACAAAATTCTTCATGATGAATAAACTGACTGTTGGCAGCAATTTGAAAAATCAAATTGTTTTGACTGCATGTTACAAATCACTACTTTTGAGAGTAATTAGTATTACTTTTTTCTATAATTAGATAATTAGTAATTAGTATAAGTAGTATTTTCAGTAAAACATTTTTGATGTCAGATTCTGAAAGCCTCACGAATAGACACCATTTGTGTGAATTTTCAGAACTCTGTAAAACTCTGGAATTTAGAGCCCTCCAAAAATGCTTCAGATACAAATCTGCAACTAGCAACTGCCAGAATTGAAACACTCCGAGGGTGTTTGTAGGGCCATATCTCGAACACTACTTGGAATTTTGAGCTATTACTTGGCAAACCTTACTCATATATGTTAAGGTAGCTTTGAGAAATTTTCAGGAAAATCGGAGGGGTCACCGCAGAATTTCATTTGTTGGGCTGATTTGACACGGAATGACCCGTTTATAATTATTATTCAATTGAATTTAGAATGGGATGAAAATAAATTCAATTCCAATCAAATGGAAGACCAAATCGGTGCAGTTCTGCATTGGAGTCATCAGAAGGAGCTCAAACAAGCAAAAAGCAAAGATGAAGTCATCAGGAGGAACGTGGATAGGATTCACATTTCAGCTGTGACTCCTCGAGCCTCAAACCCATCCAGGAATAGCCAAGTGAGCCTTATTCAAAGCCAAGTGAGCCGATCAAGTTTGAATATAAACATGTACAGTATTTCACATCACTTCGAGATTATAATTGTGAAGTTTCACATTGCTTGATGAAGCGGTTCCAGAGAAAACGTCATTTCATAATTTTTTCTTCCATTCAATATAGTTGCCAAACCATGAGACCAAGTATATTTTGAACACTTGGACTCCATTCCATCTTATGAAGCCCACAATCAGAGAGTAACCTAACAGTTTATATTTTCTGCTTTAATTTCCCCTCAATGAGAGTTTTCAACCAAATCACCCTACCAATAAATATCTCTTCTATGATTGGTCCATCAGATGTGATTGGTCATGTGAGCTGAAGGAGAAAGAAGAGGTTGCTTCGGCATGGATGTTGTAACCACATTGTTGAATGATTTAGACCTGAGCCACAATTAATATGTGGTCATTAAGTGGAAGAATTCAGAAGTTCATTTGTTCATTTTTTGAAACATTCCAATGGATGTGGTTTCACATTGTATATGGTTAAACTGTGCCAAAAAGCCAAAACTGATTCCACAGAGGTCTCCACATTCAGCTATGTCATACTTATACTGAAGAAAGCAGTGATTAAAGAAGATGACCAGTGTGCGCAGTTGGTCGTTATCTCTATTTACGGGAATGAGGAGATGGAACAAAGTCTTCCCAGGACTCAAAGTATCCACCTCGACTTCGATAAGGGATCACAGTTCACGGACCAAATTGTTCAACTTTATTGTTCTCAGACTTCTGCTCCGAGGGCTCTTTTCAGGATCGTCACCAAACCCTGGACTGCCTCCAACTGTTGTTTATTTGTGGTAATATTCCCAGGGATTTTCTTGATTTCTGAATTATTTAGATCAAAATCACTGGGAACTGAAACCTCAATTAACAATGCCTTCTTTTCCTTTTTGTGTCTGAGAACTTTGTTGGGTTGCAGTGCTTTGTTTATAATGTTCACTCTGAATGGGATCATCAGGTTGTGAGCGAGCATTATGTTCTTGTTTTCAATTATTGATTTTGGGTTACGTTTCCATGAGTTTTGAGGAGCTGGGATATTGAAATTTTTGCAGATGTTCTGGTGCATAACTCCACATACCCTGTTGTGCCTTTGTGTGTACAGCTGGTCTGACATGATTTTTTTTACATCTCGATAGAGAGGTCTCAATCCTATCCTATTCTCCTTCAGAGAATCCTTGGCTATCGCTGGTCGGATTTTGTGTCCAACGAGCGGTTGCTGAGAGAGACTCGGATGAGATTTGTTACCTGCATAGTCCGTGAGCGTCAGTTGCGGCTGTATGGACATGTGGCTCGTTTTCCTGACGCTGATCCTGCTCACCATATTCTCTCAGCGAGGGAGTCTCATGAGTGGAGGAGGCCAGTGGGCCGACCACGTGCCTCATGGTTGCAACAGGTTGACTATCATCTCAAGGAGATGGAGATGGACCTGGCATCTGGCTGGGGGATGGCCAGACGGAGGCCCCTGGAGTACTGGCGGAGAGTGGACGCAGCGACGCGCTGTTCTGGCACATGCTCCCATACCTGACCTGACCTAGGAGGTCATTCGTGCTTGCTGTTAATACCTTGCAGAATCTGCACTTGCCCGATTGGCTTTGTGCTGCCAATTTTTAAAAGCCACTAAACGACCCGTGAACCCATTGGGTTCCCGTTGTGACAGCGGTTGATAAAAAGATTATTTCAACAACAAAAAATAGCTCCAGCGAACTGTACTGCTGAGGCTATTTGCATTGATCAAATACTCCCGAAGAGTACTTAACTGAATCGGGAATTGATTTTTTAATAATTTTTTTCGTTTCCCGATTTGAACGAAACTTGATACTGCACACCGCAGGCGAATGGTGAGTAAGGTGGCCCTAAAATTTTTGCGCTGTCGTGTTCCATTTTGGCTGTATTTCGGGAACATACATACATACATACACATATAAAAGATGAGAGTTTTAGTCATATACACACGACCAGTCAAAAGTTTTAGAATACCTCCATTATTCCAGTTTTAACTGAAATTTAAGCAGTTCAAGTGCAGTGAATAACCTGAAATGGTACAAAGCAAAGCGGTAAACTGCCAGAGATTAAAAAAAAAAAGTTTTGGTGACCAAAAGCTGAGAAATAATGTAAATTTCAGAGTTGTTAAAAAAAGAGCCTTTTCAGGGAACAAGTAATGGGTAAGCAACTGCAGCTGTTCTGCAGCAATGGAAATAAATTAAGCCTTGAAAGTTGATGCGAACAATTTCAACAGGTGTGCCAACATTTGTTGATTAGTTACAAACCATCTGTCTGTATAAAAGCAGTGTTGGAACAGGCTGTGTTGCTACACACTGATGAGGATTTTTTTTCACCCAACCTCGTAGTGATCGTTGGAGAATTATTGCGTTGTTGTGGAATCTTATTTAACTTGCAGGGTTTAACGTCTCACCGACTCGGTTTTAAATGTATTGTTCCTGTTCCCTCATACACTTCACACAATGAACTCGAGAACCCCCATTTGTTGCAATATTATTTGGTTCTATTTTATTTATTCTTACTTTTTTAGTAAACCATTAAACCAACCCGATTAATTCACTTTCCACAACGTGAAAGTACATTACATCAGAGAGTTTTATGATTACTTGCTACTTCCCCAAAGGCCACCAGGATCCCCCAAAGCACCCAGATCCCCCAAATCCCCACTCAGCATGTTCGCAAACTCCTCGCAACCCTGTCATCCTTGAGCATGCCAACATCCAGCCAAGGCTGGTGTGGTACCATTCTCCTGGATTTAAGTTGTAACTTCAGAGTTGCGACAACAAGCCTGTGGTCCGTATTGAGGAACTGAGCACTCTGGTCAACCTTGCGGTTCTGGATCATCCTCCAGTGACCATCAACAAGCACACGGTCAATGTCCTTTGCCACATCACCAGTGTTGGAATACCAAGACAAGCGATGAAACCATGAACCAGCCACCATGAACCAAACAATAACGCCTTGACGATGTGCACGTGCATTGCACACAGTGTGCATGATGATGTCGTGATGCTCACCTGCATGTGACAAAAAGCAAAAATTTAATGATCATGCCACTGAATGATTATGGTTGCAGGGTTGAGAAACTATAAGTGAAGATACACATGAACAGGGCAGAGATGACCGTCAGCAGCAGGCCAAGGCAAGGAATACCTGGCAGGTACAATCACAACAGAAATAAAATCCCATCTGCTCGTCATTCCCAGGAGCTTCATGGAATGTTTCTGGATCTACTTTTTAAAGTACCATCAAAAGTGGGGGTGGGAGACATTAGTCCAAGCATGGAGTTTGCAAATCAAGTGAAAGGGAATTTTCCACAATAACAAGTTGCATCATGGGAATCTCAAGGATAACAGTGGACGGTTTCTCAAGTTCTGCACCTTATAACTGCCCACCCTCCCCAAGCATCCTGGAAAATCCCCCCCACCCCTCCCACCCCACAAAAGATAAAACATGAAGTTTGATAATTCAAATACAGGTCTCAAAATTTAAATGGAAAATAAGTCTGGATAATTCATAAACATGAATTACCCGATTGTTCTTTGATTTTGAAGAACCTCCTGAGGGAACCCACTGTCATGCCAGAGCTTCCCCAAAGCCTTCAGCATACAAGTTCCCCCTGTGCCATCTGATAGCTGACATGGGGTGTCACTGTTGTCGCAGACAATATTGAGAGGATGCTCAGATGTTGAGTTGTTCTGTGGGCAGCTGACTACTTCCTCATATGTTGCATGTTTTTCCTCTTTGCCTTCCTTCTGATCCAAACATAACGCCAAATCACCTCTGCTTGAGTTGGCAAATTATTGGGAGAAAAGTGATAAAGAGGATATCCCAGTAACCACAGCCTTCTTCTGTCTGACCTCAGTGTCCTACTTGGAGTGGTTGTAGGAGAACTGAGAGTGCTGACTGTGCTCTCACTGCTCCGGCCTTGCCCGTCTTTTATTCTTCGTTCAGCAATCATGATGGCTTCCAATCTCTCTTTGTTATCTATCTGGAAATGAAACAACTGTTTAAGAACACGAGCAGAGTACCCGCCCTACGGGCGGTCATTATGACACATGAAATGAAAAGCACAAAAAAATGCACAATGCATACAATTTCGTGTTGCCTCCAATTGTTGTTTTATTTACTCTGAGGATTGATCATTCATAAGACTTCAGGGTGTACTACATTGTTAATAAGAGTATTTCCTGACACCCGAGTATTTGCATGAATTTTGATATAGCCACTATTTCGCACTCTACTCATGGCGACAAAGAGCTGGCCATGGCTGAAAAGGTCACTTTTCAAATATAGTCCAACTTTTTTCAATGTTTGTCCCTGGGCCTTATTCGCGGTCATACTAAAACACAGACGGACAGGAAATTGTTTTCTTTGCATTCGGAATGGAAATAGGTCCTCTGATGGTACGATTGGTATCCGAGGGATGAAGAGTCTATTCCCAGTATGGGGTCCGGTAGATAGTCGTGCATCCATGATGTTAGGAAGTCAGTTCTGTACGATAAATAGGCTTCCATTACAATGTCCGTTTTTTGGGTCTAAGTTCCGTAGTAACATAATTGGTGTCGCAATTTTCAACCGTAATTTGAGGCGGCATTCCAGATGCAGAGATGGAGTTCAGAAACTCACATGGATGTTGATGCGCGTTCTCAACATCAATGATTTTGTTTGTACTCAATTTTTTTCCTCACCTGGAAATTCACGAAGTATGATTGTATTTACTTCTGTGACGGCATCATTGGTTGGGCACAGTATAGTCCTGCTACACACCCATGTCGGATCTCGATAGCGATGAGCGAGGTAGTCGAAAATGAAATCGATGAGAGATTTTATATTTTGCAGGAAGTACTTTTCCTCGATTTGCACTTTGAATTCGCCGACATGTTTTCTTGGGTTGATTGTTTTTTGTTTGACCTTACATCCAGCTGTTTGCCATTCTTTTTCGCTTGCTGTCTGGAGTGGTCGTTGAAAGACGTATTTTCTTGGGCGGCATAGTTCAATTCTGAAAAAGATTGCACATTGTTAAATACCTTCCTTCGCTCGTGTCCTTCCACCATTCTGAGCCAAAGACAATTTGTATTTCATTTGAAGTTGACACTCGGGCGATTTTACACGATTTCTGATGAAAATTTCACCTTTTTCTCTGACCTCTCCTCAAATAGAAACGGAAGTAAAGTTTCAACAACTTCCGGCATAATATATAATAACATAAAGTGAGAGCTGTGATTGGTTCAATAATAAAAAATTAAATGGCGAATTTATTTATTTTCGTCAATAATAAAACACGTATAAATGGGATATAAGAAGAAGAGGGCCAGAATGAGGTTTCATAATATAATACGCCAATAATATGCGCAGGTGGTGTAAAAATAGCTGTACATCAACACCGTGTTGACCCGTTCAGCCGTTTCGGAGTCTATAGCGGACATAATGGGCGAATTATAGGATGTGTGTGAGATGATGATAATGATGGTGGTAATGATGGTGAAGATGATACAATGTTTCTTGTCTCTTTTTTTTGTGTCAAATGAACCTTCCGAGGTGGTTCAGCATGTGCAGAAGAGGGTTTTACATTTCAGACCCTGGTTTCTCAGAGTGGCATGACACCTCTCAGTGGTGACGGTCTGTCGACGACAGACGTAATGACGTTGGCGAATGACCGATGATCCATTGCGTTGGTGCTGCCGAAGCAGTCTCCTTGGCTATTGGGCACAATCCTGGACAGGTCGCCACTCTGACGCAGGATACTTGAATGACTCGGTCATCCCAGCAAGCTGGTACTCATTTTGCCGACCTCGGAAGGATGGCAGGCTGAGTCAACCCCCTGGTGAATTAATTCAGCGGGCAACGAGGCTTGAACTCAGGACCCTCGGATCCCAAGCCGCCACCCTAACCACTGAGCCAACACCAGGCATATGACCGATGATGTCATGACGGTAACGTCACACGTCGCCGTGCAAACGAATGTAAAAATTAGAAAATCGCCAAAAAATCCCAAACCTGTCCGTCTGGCGCGATCTCACATAGCCTATGATGTACGTGAGACCACAGAGCAACCACATGCCGAAAGTGGCGACAATCCGTTCAGCCGTTTCGGAGTCTATATAATAGCAGACATAATCGGTGAATTATAGAATGATTACTGCGATACATAATTACCTCGATATATCGCCATATATGAGCAACATAAATATACCTTACACAATTGAATCAAACTAAATAATTGTACATTACAATGTGCATTTTAATATTACAAAAGCATTTATGTGTCATAAAATCAATTGTTACCCTGAGTTTATAAACAAATTTTTGAGAGGTATTAATGATATTTATTCACAGAAGTCACAGAAGACAGTTAGTTTTTGAAATAAGGACACAATAAGGCCGAAATACAATTTCAGAGGGAGGTCGTCTTTGTATTTTATTAAAAGCGAAGAATCAAATTCCACATCAATCGGAAATACTGAGTTTTGGATGGAAAAAAAATTCACAGAATGTCTTAAGATATCATTTCTCAATAATTGGAACTGAGTATCAAGGAAACAAAATTTTGACATATTGTTGGGACTGTCTGTTCGTGCATGTTGTGTGTGATGTGCTTGGTGCATACCTACCCGTCTCAACGCACCGGACGTGCCTGGAGGCCGTGGCGTGTCCACACCTTTTGTGGCCATGGTCGCACCGGCATATGTCGTGTGGGTCGCGGGCTTGTTCGCACCACGAGAACCGATCAGGGTCAACTGCACCCTCGTTCCATGGAGGACCAGCGGGCAAGAACAGGAACAGGGTCGACAGAGCTCCACTCTTCCCCCAGGATCACTCACCTGCACCGTCGGCTTAGATCTGTTGCTCCTGCACACCGCGGTCAATGGGGGCCGAGGTGTGCAGCGAGTGGACAGATATAGAGTTGGGACACCCGTGCGGCAGCGAACATCGCCGACGTTAATGTTACGTCACACGGCATACAATGTAAACGGTGGTGTTAGCCATGGGCCACAGTTTGGAATTGCAAATAAGTATGGCCACGTCGTTGGTGTGTGTTGTGTGTTATGCGTGTGGTGAATATCGATCCATTGAAACTCTCAGAGTTTACCTGTAGGCCGGGGTGTGTCCCTTCGATTCGCGGCCATGGTCGCATTGGCGTGTCATGTAGGTCGCGGCCTTGCACATAGAACCGGCAGGGGGTTCCCAGTTCCGTCGTTCCATGGACGTGGGTTAGTACAGGGTCGACGTAGCCCTCTTTTCCACAGGATCATACACCTGTGCCATTGCTTGTGATCCGTGGCTCCTGCAAACTGCAGTTCGAGTGGACGGGTGGGGTAGGGGAGATAGGTGGGCATGGGAGGGGTGGAGGGATGCCTTTTCATTGGCAGGTTGGGTTTGACGAGAGGCAAACAGATGTTATTATTGGCCCCAAGCATCAATCGTGCCAATCATGCTCTTTGGTGGATCAAAGTGTCATCAGGCTGCATCTATATCCAGATCTACACCTGCATGTACTCATCCCATGAAGGGCTGGAGGGATGCCCTCTCGACATGATGTGGTGCTTCAGAAGTTACTTCTTTAAAAAAAAAAATATATATATATATATATATATATATATGTATATACGCTTTACAGAGATCAACATAGGCTGCAAGCAGCCCCTGCCGAAACTCTCGTCTGAGTTCGGTGAGGACACGAAGGGCAAGGATACGGTCATTCGTTGACTTCTTTGGTGTAAAGCCTGACTGCTCTGGACGCTGGTGCTCAAGCAGATGGTGGCGAACCCTATCAAGAATTATCCGAGCAAAGACCTTGCCCGGCACTCAGAGCAGCGTCACCCCTCGGTAGTTGTTGCAGTCTTGGCGATCACCCTTCCCTTTCCAGAGAGGAACAACAAGGCCCCTCTTCCAGTCAGTTGGGATGATGCCTGTGTTCCAGGCAGAGCACAAAACTGCATGCAACGACACGAGTGCAGCATTTCCACCAGCCTTGAGAAGTTCAGCATGGATGCCACAGATCCCTGGAGCTTTGCCCCGTTTCAACTGGTTCACCGCAGCCCGTGTTTCCACAAGCGAAGGTGGACCACAGTTGATTCGAGGGTCAGCAACAGGGATTGTAACACCCTTGACGTCCAACTCGACAGCTGGGGGATCAGCCTGGTACAACCGCTCAAAGTAACCGGCCCAGCGGGCCTTCACTTCAGACTCCTCTGTCAAGAGCCTACCACTCTCTGCTCGAACTGTAGTGCTCCGAGGGATGGGCTTGGATGAACGTAATGCGCGGGACGAGAATCACCTGTCCACAGGTGATGCTCTACCTCCTCACAGATTCCTCGCACATAGGCCTCCTTGTCCACCCTCAGTGCACGTCCAGTTTTACGCCTCAGCTCCCTGAACAGCTCAGCTCTGCCATTCAGCCTGGCCCTGCGACTCTGGTCAATGGTATCCAGTGTCCCTTGAGAGACAAAATTCTTCTTTGCCCTGCGGTGAGCTCCAAGACATCCACCGGCAACATCAAGGACGGTGGTCTGGAAGGCACTCCACAACTCTTCAGGACCCCCCAAAGCACCCAGACCCCCCGAGTGTCCACTCAGCCTGTTCACTGAGAGGTAAATGTCTATGGGGTATTGCAAGTTTAGACAGCACACACACACAAGCATTTAAAGGCCATTTTCCCTGCTAAAGCGGGGGTTAGCCTTGCGGGTCCCATGACAATCTTCTCCACTGTATTCTCTCTGTCATTCTCTTCACACCTCAACTTCCCGCTGCCTTCAACATATCTCCCACAACTCCCGTCGGCCCTCCTGCTTTTCTACTCTTCATTGCTCTGATAGCTTCCTCAACTTCCTTCTCAGTTATCTTCTCTGCTGGTCCTAAAAGTGGGTTACTCTCGATGTTGCTATCCCATTCATTTTCTACATTTAACAGCCTTTCCATATATCTCTTCCATCTTCCTTTAATTCCATCTGAGTCCACAACGATTTTTCCCACTTCATCCTTCAAGCAACTCACCCCCGTCATATCAAACCTCTCTCTCGCTATCTGCTTTGCAATCCTGAATACCGCTCTCTTACCATCTTCCGAATCCAAGCATTCTCCGAACATCTTCCTATGGGCCTCCTGCACCTTTGCAACCTCTTTCTTTGCAGCCTTCTTGGCTCCCTTATAACTTTCATGCGCTGCCTCTTCTACCACTGTACCCTTTGCCTCTTGCCATTCCTTGAACTTCTTCCTCTTCTCTTCAATTGTCTTTCCAACTTCATCATCCCACAACCATGTTTCCGAGTGCCTCGGTGGTCCATTTGTCCATCCGCATACCTCACCAACGGCTCCCAATAGACTATCTTTCATTGACATCCAACCACTTTCAAGCTCAACCACATCATCCTCAACCATACTCAGCCTCTCTCTTAATGCTTCCTTCACTGTCACCTCTTTCAACCTCCACACCTTCATCCTCGGTTGGTACTTCACCCGCTGAATTCTCCTCGCACCTTCCACCCTTATATCGCAGACAACCAGGTGGTGCTGTGAAACAGTCTCCTCCCCTGGGATCACCTTTGTGTCCCAGAGGTTTCCAATATCTCACCTACGCACCATCAGGGAGTCAATGGTTGTCGTCGACCCACCTGACGTGTATGTAATAAGCTTATTATCCGCTTTCTGGAATTGAGTCTTACAAATCAACAAATCAGCTCCATCAGCAAACTCCAAGATCCTTTCACCTTCTCCATTTCTCACACCATATCCATAACCCCCATGGACTCCCTCAAAATCGTCTGGACTCCTTCCCACATGTCCATTCAAGTCTCCTACCACAACAACTTCCTCATCTTTCACATTTTCCATCAACTTCTCCATCGCACACCAGAACATGTTCTTCTCTTCATCGCTTCGACCGACCTGCGGGGCATATCCCAAGATGACGTTCATCAAGAGTTTTCCAATCACGATTCTCACCATCATCAACCTTTCACTCACTCGAGTCACACTCACTGCACTGTCTACACACTCCTCAGAAAACATGACACCAACACCATGCACGCCTTCCGGGCACCCTTGCCACATAAACTTATACTTCTGCCCGGCCTACCCTTCACCATTCTCACACGACTTCCCTTCCATCGTGTCTCCTGCACACAACATATGTCCACTCTTCTTCTGACCAATGTTTCAACCACTTCTCCAGATCTCCCTGTCATTGTCCCTACATTCCATGTTCCAAACCTCAGAAACCAATCTCCACGTGGGACATCAGATGATTGGTCATCATAAATGGAAAAGTTTCCTCCCTTGCTAAGATCGGGTTCCCCACTTTGAGTTTTAACGAGAGGGGGTGAGGACCCCCACGGGGTACTTCAGGCTGTACCCTGCCCATCACTTGTACTCATCATGGTTTCCTTTTGAGGCGATGTTTTTATGGCCGGATGCCCTTCCTGATGCCAACCCTTTTAGTCACCTATTACAACACGCAGGGATACGGTGTACCTATTCTAACCGGGAAAGTTTAGACAGCGGCACCAGCAATTGGTATCATGAAGCAAGTTTGCAAAAATGTTTTTTTTCTTTGTGAAATGACAACTGGGCGGGGGAAAGTAGATAAAGGTAGTTAAAGAGAAAGTGTGAGAAGATGGGCCAGCAGTGGGCAGGCCGAGGAGAACAGTCGCATAAGCAATGGCATCATGGAGCAATTTCATTAAGGGGGGATTGGGAGTAGGGTATCTTGTGGAAGGGAGGTCAGCAGCATAGATGTGTGAGTGACCCAAGTGCGAGGGCAAGCCATCAAGTCGTGCCGTCGGGGTCTTCTCCAGTGAATGCACATAGCATATCCAGGGACATCAGCAAGTCGCTCTGGAGATTTGAATGGCCGCTCGTCTAACATTGTTCACTCCTCAGCTTTCTAAAATAAAGGAGTTATGGGGAAACCATTTCCTCGAAACCAGCGAGGGCTTGACTTATCAATCCGATTCCTCCGTCCCGTGATTTTGTGTATAGAAAACCGTCCGGAGTCTGTGTTGGCAGGTGGATCGCTCGATTAACCGCCATTCTGATTGTTCGGGTAATTTCGTGAAGCTGATTTTTGGGGGTGTGACTGTGTCGTTATTGGTGGAGGAGCCTTGGAACGACATGGTTTTTGATTAAAGCAGCGCGCGTCATAGCTCTGACAGGAGCATCTCTGATATTGTTCAGCCAATTGTTTGGGGTCGAGGCCAAGTCTTTCAGGTAGAAAATTGATGCCGGGCTAATCATGGTGCCTCGGTAACTGATGTGTTGTTCTGGGGCCAGCGAGGAAATCTCTTCCCCTTGGAGGGAGGCGCCGGTGGAGTCCAATTGTCACAGTTGTACATCGAGCTGCGGTCACGACCGTGTTGTATGTAGAACCCTTTGGTTTGGGCAAAATTGAGGTCTCGTCAGGTGTTATCGCAAAACTGTTTGACAATGGCCAATTTGACTTGCATACCCTGCCAGCACCCACTGACTAGTGTCAGGTCATCAGCGAAGGCTAAACAAGCCAACCACTCCAGACAAGTCCACTCATTCTCCGCCATTGTCTTCTTGCCTGTTCGCTGGATTGTCGTCATCCTCCTCCTTATCTCGTTGCCTATCTCTCACCTGGTGCATGTCGTTTGTATTTGTGCACCGAGTCTCATACACCCCGACATTCTGTCCGTTGCCTTCTCTCTTATCTCTTTCTGCAATAGAACTTGATTCTGCTCTCATTTGTTGCGCAGTTTTCTAGGGCGTTCCTCATGTCCGAGTCTCCTGAGCCCCTCTCTCGGAACATGTACGGAATCCCCATCCTCTCGAGCTCACTGGTGAGGTGATCGAGCACCCAATTAAACAGAAGAGGAGATGGTAGGTCTCCCTGTTTAACCCCCTTTTGCAGCCAAATTTTCCTTTCCCCTCGTTTCTCAAACGCTGTCGAGGCCTCAATGAAAGTACTGGGGATCAACTTAATTTTGCCGGTTGGGATAGATTTGGAGAGTAGGGCTGTGCAAATGTGATTGTGGGAGACGGTGTCGAACGCTTTGGCAAAGTCGATCATTACCACGGCTGGTGCCTTTATATTTTGCTTCGCCTCTCTCATGATGTTGGCCAGTGTTGCAATGTTCTCACTGCAGCCTGGAGCCTTGATAAAACCTCGCTGGTGCGCCTCGTTTGACAGACCCCACTAAGCCTATTTACAAGAATACGGCTGAACATCCTCGCTATTGTCGAACCGATGGTAACTTGGTAAGGGGCCTCCAATTAGTCAGATACATTAGTTGGTCGGGATCTGTGGTGTTCGGGATTAATGTCGATCGGCGCTCTTTCACTTGTGGGGGAATGACACCGTCGCTAATCCAGCTGTTGAACACTTTTCAGGAATTTGTGTCTGTTTTCCACGTCGATAAGATCCCTCGGCTTCACCCCGTCTGGTCCTGGTGCACTTTCCAAATTGAGCTGGCCCAGCGCTCGGTCAATTTCTCCCCGTGTGATGTATCCCTGTAGCCTCCAGCAAAGCGTATTCCATGGATGAGGCACGAGGGATACACAAAAAGGAGAACGTTTCATGAACTCACTGAAGAAGTTCTGTCAAAGTTTTGTAAAAGGATTATTTGGGGCTATTCTCAAATTTAACCCCATGAAGGCCGGCACACAATGAGTGAGAGCCAAACCTGCATGGCAGGGGCACTTACCCGAAGGGCGCAGATTTCAATACCTAATATTGTCATGCTTACAAACTCCCCAACAGAAACAGCTTAATCACTGTCGGGAAAAAGGCCGATATGCCGGGACTCGAGCCTGTGAATGACCAATGAGTAACTTTAACCACAAACTGGTTGCCAGCGGTGTTCTATCGATCCATGCTTCAGCATGATCCAAACCGTGCCGGAAACTCAATGAGATTGTCTTTAATTTCTTCCTCCCCCAGTCGATCCGACGATGCCGAATGCAACTTGGAAAAATTCTGGTAAACAAACAGGAATGCAGCTCTGAGAAATAATAATTTATGGAAATAAAATTCCATCAAAGAATGCACCTTCAGGATGTAAAAACACAATAAGAGCAACACAACAAGGTATAACCTGCTCGTGACCACGACAAGCTGTTCGCAACCACGCACACTGACACGGATGAAGAAGATTTCGGAAATGAGGATTGGGCGAGGGCAGGGTGAACAAGTGAGCAGGGCACTGTTGAGAAGGCAGGTTCGGAGCTGCAGGGCACGAACAAGCCTGTGGGCCCATTGAGAATGAGCTCTCTCCCTGTGCGATCACAGACGTCACGAACGATCTCCATCATCCAAGCCAACAACCGCTCTTATCTTCAGGGTGGAGGGGGGTTAGGTAGTGGGGAGTGTTGTCCGACACCTCCTCCTCGGCGTCAATCGGACGTCAACGAGACGACAACCAGCCATTCTACACCCTGAGATAGATGTCCCCATAACTCAGGGCATGCAAATGTACCCCTGGGCCACTCACGGGGAAGGACTAAGTCTGCATTGTTCCCGTAAAGTGTGCTATGTGCGCCCCACCGTGATGCCACACAAACCTTCATAATTTCCCGTTCAGAAAACAGGATCAGACATCAATCATTACGCTTCACTAAAATCTAAACAGACAGCGTTTCCACCCCTGAATTTATGAATTCCTTTACACAAACAAATCCAGTGCCAAGGTGTTCTTTCCAACAACTGATACCAAACAATCTGCTCCCCCTCCTCCCTCACCCCACCCCCCCAAACCTCATAAAGATATCTCTGCATCCAAAAATCTGGAAATGTAAACTGCAATTCACATGAAGTAATAGTACATTCCTGTTGGTGGAGGGGAGTGGGGGTGAGGAGTGAATGTTATCTCACCTGGTTATCTCTTGTTATGTAGCCTTCGTTTTTCAGGAAATTCAGTCAACGAGGAATCTTGAAATGATTTTCAAGACATGGATCATGCACCATGCACTCTGGCTTCATCAACAAAATCTTGGGATCCTCAAGGTTGAACTCTTTTGCAGTCTTGTGGAGCTGTAAAGTGTGGAAGAGGTACAATTAAAATTATTCACTTTTAAGTTATTCTGCTTCGTAATTATTTTAACGTCAGGACCACAATTCATCGAGGATCATTCAGGTCTTCAATCGGTTTCTTGTTTCCCTGGTTCCTCTGGAGAAAGCAAATCCGGTGTGCCTCCTCTGGAAAAGGCAAATCCAAGTGTGCCTCCTCTGGAGAAGTCAAATCCAGGTGTGCCTCCTCTGGAGAAGGAAAATCCAGATGTGCCTCCTCTGGAGAAGTCAAATCCAGGTGTGCCTTCTCCAGTGGGAACTCAGAGGCCTCAGAAGAAAACCCTTCCTGTTCTGCAAAGCTCTCATCTTCACTTGTCAGCTCAGGTGCGTGAAGTGAGGGCTCTCTCTCTCCTCCTCCAGACTCTGCCTCACCGAACCCTTCAATACAAAAGGCAACAATACACATTGGTTTCATCATAAAATGCTCTCACTGTAAAGTCAATTACATTAACAAAAAATAATAAAAATAAAAAACAAAATATGATACATGAGACATTGTTCACCAGTGTTTTATAATAACTTCATAAAATGTTTTGCAATGTCTTGTCGTACCTTCTCTTTGGAGAATGGAGCTCATTTTTCTTCAAAAATATTTCAACTTTATCATATTCAGTGTTGTCATTTTATCGATTCCTCGAACATCTTGTAATGCCTTGTGTGGTTTGTCAGACAGTTTTAACACTTTTTGTATTTTGTCAACGTCTCTGTCCCCGTCGTCCTCCTCCATATCCACGTTTTCCTCCTTTTTTCGCGGGTGTGTGACTTTGCTTCTTTGGAGTGCTCTCAATTTATCCTCCATCATGCTTACTCGAACATCCTTCATCAATTTTCGATATTCCACATCTCCTTTCGAAGCAAACAAAAAACATATAAAATGACAAATCAATTACAGAATTAAACACAACTGAAAAATATGAAAAACAAGAAAAAATATAAACAACATGAAAAATAAATGAATAATCCAGATTTTCATTAAAATATCAACATCTTACTCTAATGTCATGTACGTTCACAACGTGCTTGTCAATCCTTTTAAATTGCCCTTTACAGCTCGACACTGGGCAATTAACAGCAATGGCATATCTGGTAACAGAAAAAAAATTTATCAGAAAATTTTCACAAAAAACATTTATCTGAATGATAAAATCAAACGATGATGAAACCGAGCTGTAATTACAAAAAAATACCTTTTTGATGGAAATTTATTTGATGGACATGTCAGTTTTACTCTCACATGACGTCAAACCATGCACCCCACGTAGGAGCTGCACGAGGTGATTCGTAACACTCCCACATTTATTGCAAATCTTTGGATGTTTTGTCTCAGGATAAGGAGGGGTTAAACAAACAATTGAAACCAATACTTCTTTGAAAACATAACCAATCACACACACACACACACACACGCACGCACACACACACACACACACACACACACACACACACACACACACACACACACACACACACACACACACACACACACACACACACACACACACACACAAACGTCAGGACCACAAGTAAACATTGAAATGCGAAGGACAGTACTCCCACGGAGTGGCCCTGTGAAGGACAGTCCTCCCCAAGTATTGGCCTTTTAGATTTTCATGCTTTTGGAATGTTTTGCGGAATGAAGGGTTTTATGGTGGCCGAAGTGCAAATGCTGCCACCAATCTCGTCATAAAAGTAACCCGACTGCAGGAGGACGTCCGCAGACACGGTGGGCCACTAGATATGGATGGCTGTTGGCTCACAAGGTGCTCCTTTGACCTTTGTTCTCACGCAAGGATCTGTGGATCATTGTCAATGTATCAATGTCATTCTTCAACAAGATCTTTTCCCTCTCTGCATCCTGAAATGTGATTCGTCGCACCAACTGCCACAATGTTGTTGTGTTCTCCTGACGTTCTGAAACCGCTTTTCATTCCCTTTCAAAAATGCCTTCCAGAAGCAGGGCATCTCTGTGCGATACACAGAGGGTTTGCTTCGAGCCCAAGACCCAGCAATACACTGCCTGCCAGCAAGGCCCGGGTTCACACGAAGAAGCCTTTGAACCGCAGCGAACTCAGTTCTCCGAGCACGCTTCTTTGTCACCTGATGACACCCTCTCCCGGCACGGGGCATGTCGGGCTTACGTATCGGCACAGTCCCTTGTGCTTGGCCATCCACTCGTTCCTCTCTCACGTTGTCTCTTCGGGTTCCCTTCGTCTTACAACCTCCGGGGCCCCCGACTGGGCGGGCATTGTCTCTCGTGCTGGATACCATCAACTTCGAAAAGGTTCTCAAGCTCGGCTTGAGATTTTTTCTGGTGGTGGTGCATTTCGAGATTTTCAGTGATGATGGTCCAGACAGTGTCCTTGTTGATGGAAAGTTCCTCAGCAATCATCCGCACCGTAAGTGGACGATCTGCACGCACCATCTGCTTCACACGCAAGATGTCCGCCGTTCTGCTCGTTAAAGGTCTTCCAGACCTCGAAGTATCTGAGATGAAAATACATTATAACTCATTTTAATTAGTACATTGCCACCTGGAAAGGTGGACAAGACGACAGGGAAACTGAAATCATCAACTTTATGATATACACTTGTACTAAAATCATTCTGTCCGACTCTAACCAACACATCCAGATATGCAGCAACTGTGCAATCATTACCACTCCTGTTTGTAATCAGGTTATCTGGATAAATTTTGTGAAACTGTCTTTCAAAAAAATTCTAGTTAACCACACAAATTTCATCGATATAACGACATGTATGAGATAATGTTTGAGCAAATTCAAAGTTTTTCACCTCCATCAGTTTCTGCATCAATGAAAATTCACAGAAAAAAAAAATGCAATACCCTTAACCTGATGAAACATGACACCACAAAAAGATACAAAGGTATTCAATGAAACAAAAATAACAGCATCCTTTAGCTTCTGCTGATCAAAACAATGAAAACTTGAGTATTGCTTTTTTAGAAAAATTGCTGTATCAAACCAAACACGTAAAAACTTTTTCAAATTCTTTTGATCTTTGACAATCACTTTGAAGAGTGAATCCCTCACTAGTACTAAATCCAAATTTGTGTATAGAGTTGAAAAATCAAAAACTTCAACCAACTTGATGTTGAGGCATGCAATCCTATCTAAGAACTCCAAAGAAAAAATATTGCTCCAAAAAGTGTTCATACCCGAATTATTCTCAATTGGTAAACAATATTTCCTGAACTGTTCCCTAAGAAATTGTAATCCTGAGTTAACTATAACCGACAACTGTTTGGTGGGACATGGCCTAGCACCCGCTATAAACCTATACTTGTACGGGTTCTTATGAAGCTTCGGAATCCAGGAAAGCCGAGGAATACAAAGATTTACCTCTTTATATTTAATACCGAAATTATTAACTAAAACTTCCTGATACTCAGAGATAATATCTTGGAATGACCCATTACATGGAACATATGTGCTATTTCCTATACAAGTGAAAGTATCCTTATTAATGCCTAACTCTCTTAATAAAGCCTCCACATAAAACATTTTACAAACCAGAACAAAATTATTAGCAGCCTTTTTCTGCTGGAGCTATTATGTAGCTGTCATCCACAACTTTTTGAAACCTGTTGCATATCATTTTTGGGCCTCATCTCTCAATGGTGAAGAATCACTTCAAAAATTATCGAATCTGGATCTTCACCAAAATTGAATCAATTCTTCCTTGTCACATATCCAACCTGTCCACCAAGTTTCGTCCAAATCTATCCATAACATTTGAAGATACAGTAGACGCCGCTTTATAAATCCACCATGGGACCACGCCATTTGGATTTATTAACCGGCTGGACTTATTGAGCGGAGAACCTATTTTCAGCCACCTACTGGATAGATAAGACAAAAAGCTAATGTCGTTAAACACTGCTTTATGCTACAAAAACATTGATTTATCAAACGGTGACAAGGGGATTGTTCAAAAGAATCTCTCCAAGGTCGCTTGCTTGGGAGGGAAGGTTTTGTGCAAATGTTCCTTTCTTGAATCAGTCACGTGGCGGTAATGGGATGGGCAAAACCTGAGAGCTGCAATCCCCTGTCCAATTTGGCGAGTGCAGTCCGCAACTCTGCCGCTGTTGGCATCGGCTCGGGTTCGTCGTCGCTTTCTTCTTCCACTTCTTCAGCTATGGGCTCGGTGGCTTCGAGAATCTGACTGACGAGCTGGTCGGTCATTTCCTCTTCCGTAATTTCGTCTGTTGTCTCAATGTCGTCATCGATGGTTATCCATTGATCGAACACTTCGGCTGTGAGCCTGGGTGGTGGCGAGGGCAGTGGCTCCATTTCTGGCATTGGGTCTGGTTCTCTAACAAATCCTTCCCTTCGCCAACAGTTCCAAATCGTTTCTGCGTAACTTTTTCCCACACAACATTGAGCATATTCATCGTGTCCAACAGCGTTACCTTTTTGATGACTTTGTTGGCTACAAGTTTTTCCTGGCTATCATCGATAGTATATCAATGATGTTCTGGCGAAGCTGGTGTTGAAAGTTGGCCTTCTAATTATTCTTCTAATTATTCCCATGTCTCATGGTTGGAGCACCGATGTTGTGTTTGGCGGGAGGAACTTGACGTTGATGCTCTTCAGTCCATCGACTTGAGTGTGTGCCGAACAATTGTCAACAAGCATAAGTATGTTTCGTTTTTGACGATGGAACTTGAGATCCAATACGCAAAGCCAGCGCTCCCAGATTCTACTTGTCATCCACGCATTGGAAGAGAAGTCGTCGGTCAGGGGGCCGCAGTTGTTGAAGATTTTTGAACCAACGCAGCTTCTTTGGTTTGCCAATCAGAAGAAGATCTTCCTTTCCACCGTACATGTTGCAGCAGGCCATCAATGTCACTCGGTCTTTTGCCGTTTTGAATCCTTTTTTGCCTTTCTTGTCCTTCTTGGCAATGTACGTCGAGTCTGGTAGCGCGCGGAAGTAGATTCCTGTCTAATCGGCGTTGAGGATGTCCCGCTTGTCAAATGACTGAAGAATCTCTCCCAGCTGATTTTGACGGAACTCATTCGCTGCAGCCACATCCGCCTCAGCCGCTTCTCCCTTCAAAACAGTGAAGACAATTCCATTCCGTTTCTTCCACCGAGAAAACCAACCGTCAGTGGCCCTAAAGTCGTGATGACGAGCTTTTTGCGCAAGGACTTCCGCTTTCTGACATAAGATCGGGCCATTCACTGGCATATTCCTCCGATTCGAAAATTCCCACCATTCAAGCTGGGCTTTCTCCATTTCCTCGTCTTTCCCCACCTGCTTCCGCTTCACACCGCCTCGCTCTTGAACCTCTGCTCTGATGGTGCCTTCGTTCTTCATAAGATTCTGGAGCTGGCCACGAGAAATTTCCAACGCGATTGCAGCTTCGCGCTGACTTTTCTTCGCCATTGCATTGAAACGGTCTAATAAGGCCACCTTCTCCTCCAAGGATAGATCCTTCCTCTTTTTGCTCGTGGAAAGTACAAAAATGCTGAGAGATAGAATTCAACCAACCGGCGCAAGCTATAAACAGATACACGCTTCACCCGCTGTGACGACCGAAAAGTGAAAGCGTAGAATGAGCTGGAAATCATTGCACAAGGCTTTAGTCAATGGGATTTCCACTGTGACACTCCGCATTCGGATTTTCCAGTTCTCCGATAGTTAAAGACACACCCACACAGCAGCGCATACCACATCAGGCTTAGGTTGAGATCGCGCACGTGCCAAGCAGGTGGATTTATTATCCGGCGGATTTCTCGATATAAAATTCCGTTCCAACCCATTTTGGTCACAATAAGCGGCTGGATTTTATAACCGTGGATTTATAAAGCGGCGTCGACTGTATTTTCATTTTGTATTTCAGATACAATTTCCTGTGAGAGAAAATAATAATGTATTAATGAAGTGATTTAATTATTAAATGATTATATGCTTAAATCAAACTCTGTAAATCGGAAAATAAAGTCTTACCTCAATAGATAAGAGGTTTGAATCCAGTTCATCAACTTGAAGGTTTAGTTCCATACAAGTCGTAGAACTCCAAGGAACTCCAAAGTTATCCGACTCAAGCTCAGCATAGCAGTCCATTCTCAGTAAAAGTAAAAATATTGTTGTGGTTTCCCACCCGTCGGGCTGCGGGCGACCGCTTTAAGCCAATGGCAGCCGCTCTCGCCCACCGAACGGGCAAACCTTGTCGCGGCTTTCGGATCAACGCTGAAATCCAGCCACGGGTGTGTTTTTATGCACACCACAGCTTTGTCAATACTCGACCCGCCCTGCAGGGTCTGATCGCCGAATGGTCGATTTACCTAATTAATCACGCGGGCAGACTACAGAGAGATTGTACCTCGACGGAACCCGTACGGAAACGAGCCGCTTATCGCCAAGCCGTCGGACCCGATTCTCTTATCGGTTACTAACAACCAACTATATTCCAAACTTAATTATGGCAGTTCAATTGAGGGAAGAGGACGCAACGAGCAGGTGCACATTCACACAAGGACATTTATTTACAAAGCACGTATGCATGCACGTACGTATGCAATCAGGCAAGGCAAACACGTATGCAATTCTGCATTCAACAAAAGCACGACAAAAGAACGACAACCGTGCTAATAATATTGACACACATGCGCTTCACAGTTTACTACTTGACAGACACGGCGCCACAACATTCATTCAAAGAAAAACCCCTGGAAAGGCAAGGGCTGACTGGACCCGTAGGCCTTTATAGTTCACGGAGCCCTGGAGACAGCAAAAGCTCCGAGAGGCCGGGCTGGCTGCCTTGCCGCCCCCGTGGTGACTCGCTGGGCCCTGGTTCGGCGACCCTCGGTGTGTCCGCCCGCACCCGACCGGACTCCACCAGCTCCCGTTCTGAGTCAGCCTGCAGCTCTCCAAGCTGCCAACTCGACCTGAACCTGACGTCCCCGTTTTCCTCAACTCCACACCCACGCCTCGCGTTCAGCGCGCCCTTTTATCGCCACGGAGCTTCGCCCCTCCCTTCCCGGCGCGCTGGGGGGGGGAATTCCAGCAGAGCTCGGCCGGGCAGTTGTTGTTGCCCCCAAGGGGAGTGGTCGCAGTGGGCTCTTTCCACCCAAATTGAGCGCCCTCCCTTACTTCACCTTTGAACCTTGGCTCGACCTGCCCCTCCTCCCTCCCGGCGCGCACCCCCCTTGAAAAGTTAGATTTTAATCAATATCTCAATGAACACAAGAATAATTTCCAAACTTTTGACAAAATTGAGTTTTATAGAACATTTGTTTCACTCATAACATGAAAGTAAGGTTAATAATTTATACAACTTAGATTGCAAAATCTTCAGTTCTACTCAAATTAGTTGATGCAAAAATAAATACACCCCACAACAAAAACTACTACATCTAGTATTTTGTATGACCTCCATGATTTTGAAGGACAGAACCAAGTCTTCTCGGCATGGAATGAACAAGTTGACGACATATTGCAACATCTATCTTTTTCCATTCTTCAAGAACGACCTGTTTTAGAGCCTGGATGCTGGGTGGAGAGTGATGCTCAACTTGTCTCTTCAGAATTCCCCATTGGTGCTCGATTGGGTTCAGATCAGGAGACATACTTGGCCACTGAATCACTTTGACCCTGTTCTTCTTCAAAAAATGCAACAGTGGCTTAAGATGTGTGTTTTGGATCATTGTCATGTTGGAAAAGTGCATGACGACCAAGGGCACGGAGTGATGGTAGCATCTTCTCTTTCAATATAGAGCAGTACATCTGTGAATTCATGATACCGTCAATGAAATGCAGCTCCCCGACACCAGCAGCACTCATGCAGCCCCACATAAGGACACTGCCACCACCATGTTTCACTGTAGGCACCATGCATTTTTATTTGTACTCCTCACCTTTGCGACACCATACAGTTTTGAAGCCATCAGTTCCAAAAACATTTATCTTGGTCTCATCACTCCAGAGCAGCGTTTCTCAACGTTTTTACCCTTGTGGAACCCTTGAAATAGTTTTAATGTCTCAGGGAACCCCTGCATAAAAAATTATTATATACCGTTATTAATATCTAGCTCTTTTATATTTTTATCGTAGTTCATATTCATTATCACATTTTTTTCGGATACCTGGTTTAAGAAAAAAAAAGACCCCCTTTTTGTCAAATTTATTGGCAATGAAAAAAAAAACATACTGCTCGTTTCTGAGACCTCACACCGAGGTTTTAATTCACAAAAAATTATTTTTATTTTTTTTGTTTGAAAACGTCATTTTTGAAAGTGTTTGTCAACCCCGAGTCTGTTTGACAATTACAAAACACACCTCATGTAACTTGATAAACAAAACAAACAAATAAAGCTGAAGCAATAAAGGTAAACAGAAGAACTAACCTTGAGAGAGAGAGACTTCGCGCTCGGAAGCACAGAGAAGATAGATGGACACCGTCCGTGCATGCGTCCCGCACTTGAGTCAGTCACTCAATGATACACGAATCCGCCCGTACAGGACGTCCACTAACCAGTGAGGGCGGTTTCACACTGGCGCCATATAGACATCGTTAAATACTGTTGCGAATTCGCGCCCGCGGGCGTGCGAGCAGCCACGTAACTCGAATCGCGACACGTCGCCCACCGGACGGACAATTCTGTCTTGACCCTCTCGGACTAACGCCGGGAACTAGTCACGGGTGGGCCTTTCGGCCTCACCACGATCATGCCAATCGGCCCCCGTGTGGAATAGGGTTGTTCGCCAAATTCGACCTACCTGAGTACCCACACGGAGGGTAGACCGGGTGATCGCACCTCGCCGCAGGTCGACTCCGGACACGGGCCACTGAAGCGACCCGTTCCGTACTATCGGGATAACCGAGCGGTGTTATATCGTCGACCTCGACGGTTCCGATTAATGATCAGGCGTTTTAAGCCCACGACCAACCCTTTACGTGAAGTAAGATGGAGATTCAATTAAAGAAAAGACGAAGCGAAACGGGAAAAACAGTTCAACATGAGTCACATTTATTCCGCGGCACACAGAAAGCACACATATACAATTACAACAATTATGCACCAAAAGCAATTGCAACAAAAGAAACACAACAATGCAGATCTACTACCGACTACGCGAGCACACGGCAACACTTACACAGTTTTACTTTACAGACGGCACCGACAAAACATATGCTCAAAAGCAAAAGAAAAGGGCCACCCTCAACGACAAGGGGGCAGACGGGGCCTGAGGGCGCGAGACCGGGTGGAGCCCACCCGTCTTGTGATGAGCCGCAAATGTGGCGGCGGTGCCCCGACTCCGCGCTCCTCCGCGGGTTTCGTTGGCACTGCTTGGAATGGGGTAGGAACGGGGCCCCCTTTCCGCACTATCTCAGCGCGGGGGGGGGGGAAGGGGGAATTGTTGATGCTCTGGGGAAAGGGGATCGCTGGCTTGCTTGGGTCCCGCGACGAGCGACTCCACTGCGACCTCGACCGCGCTCCCGGCTTCCCCTCTCTGCAGCTCCCCGACAGACTCCGAACCCCGACAGACTGACTCTCCTCCAGACCTGTCTTGACTGCTGCTGCCACACTCCGCCGCCACACCTCTCCAACTCGCCCGAGCCCAAAACAACTGACTGAATTCGCCCCGCGCTCGGCGCTTTATAGTACGGCAGGAGAACCCATATGCAAATTTCCGGTTCAGGATGAGCTTGGGGGCGGAGCCACGCTCGCCCATTGGATGGAGGAAAAGTGGGCGTGAACCTCCCCTGATCCTCAAATTTGCATATATTGATTCTACTCCGACGCGCCTGGAGGCGGGGCCAAATCGCCCCGCGCTTGCTGATAGGACGGATCAGAAGTGGGCATTTATCATTCCTGATCCGACTTCTCCTCGGAAAGGACGCTTTTTGCACCCGAGGCGCGGAGCGCGTCTCGCACGAGGCCAGGACAGCCTGACGCTTGGCGTTCACAAGTGGTGCGGGAATGGCCGCAGAAGGAGAGGCGAAGGTGGTGGAGGGTCTAAAGTGGCGGTCCCTGGCCACGGGGACGCTTGGAATGGCGGTGATGCGATGGTTCTTGGATGGTGTGCTGTGAAGGTAAAGGTCGTGGCTGTTGGCGTTGTTCTGGTTGTGAAGCGGCGTTGCGGTTGGTGGTTGTTGTGTGATGGCGGTTGAGACGTGGTTGGTTCAAAATAAAGATAGAACAGAAAAACGGCTATCTTAAAGGGTCGCAGCCCGAATGAATCACATTTATTCCCTCTAAACAACGGGTTTGGGGCGAACTACACATGTACTTACAGAGATATCTCACCGACGGGACCTGAATGGTGGTTTGCGAATTTCCTCAACCACAACAATACATTCCCTATGGTTGTTATAATTGTAAATAATATAAGAGGTTGAAGCCTCTATTATAATAACCAAGGAGTTTCCAACAATATGCCGCACGTGTATAGTAAAATTTCGAATATTAAATCAAACAAAAACTACTCAAAAATACATTAGCCTATTTATTACCGTTTCTCGCAGAACCCCTAGCGACCTCTTGCGGAACCCCGGTTGAGAAACACTGCTCCAGAGTATAGAGTCCCAGTAATCTTCATCTTTTTGGGCCCTGGCAAATCCTAGGCGGGCTTTTTTGTGCATGGGCTTGAGGAGAGGCTTCCTTCGTGGACGACACCCATGCATGCCATTCCTCTGCAGTGTACGCCGTATTGTGTCACGGGAAACAGTCACCCCAGTTTGGCTTTCTACTTCTTTAGCAAAGTGCAGAGAACTTGCATGGCGATTTTCTTCAGCCCTTCTCATCAGAAGACGCTCCTGTCGAGGTGTTAACTTCCGTGGACGGCCTGTACGTCTCTGTGAGATGGTTGCAGTTCCATATTTTTAAATTTTTGTATCACTTTTGCTATCGTATTTTGACTGATGAGTTAAGCTTTGCTGATCTTCTTGTCGCCTTCACCTTCCTTGTGAAAAGATATTATTTTCTTTCTCAGGTCTTGTGACATTTCTCTTCCATGTGGTGTCATTGCTGACAGCATGAAATAGGAAGGGGTTTTCTTTGTGAAGTAACACCCTTTTATAGTCAACTGTCTGCTGGACACCTGTTTAATGAATAATTAGACTCACCTGTATTGAATTATTGTTAATTAGAATTTCGTAGACTAAAATTTTATCTTTGCTCCAAAGACTTTCATTGGGGTGTACTCATTTTTGCAACATGGTCTTTAATGAATTTGTGAGGACAATTCCTTTTTTGTGTGTGCAAATTAATAAATCTTGTTTGCAATCAATGTCCCACATTTGTGGGAGTATTTTGTAGTATAGTATCCCATAGAAAATGTGGATTCTGAAAGGAAACTAAAGGTTTTCTGACAAATCTGTCGGGGTGTACTCATTTATGCTGAGCACTGTAAGCCATGGGCTCGATAGGGCCACCGTGCACCCCTCCCCCCCCCACCTCAAAACAAAACTATGTTTTTTTGAAGTGTCTGGATATGCTGAATACGAATTTGAATGTTAACATTGAAAATATTGGGATGCACTACCTCTTTTAGCCTCATGAAAAGGGGTACCCTCAAAAATGAATTTTCATCATTTGTGCCAAAAGCAATTTCCATACCCAATCAGAATGGCTTCTCGACGACCCATTACACTGTCAGAATATACATATTGTTGTGGTTACCAGATTCGCAAACCACCATTCAGGTCCCTTAGGTGAGGTATCTCGGTAAGTGCATGTGTAGTTAGGCCCAAACCCGTTGTCTAGTGGGAATACATGTCATTTATAAATGCCATGCTGTCTTCGAGTTTAGCTGTTTTTCTTTTACTATCTTTATTTTGGACCAACTAGCCATGATCACAACCACAACAATAACCTAATTAACCATAACCACAACACCGCTTCCACCACAAAATCGCCACGACCTTTAATTGGCACAACTCGCCACCATCGCATCACCGTCATCTCGCGCCACTCATGGGCACCGATAGCTGGATCAGTGTGGGGCGCACGTTGAACAGCTTTTTAGTACAAAAAGTCCACTGGATTTTCTGCTTCAAAAACGGATCAAAACCCAGGACACGCCCACTTTTTGCCGGATCGGTGAGCGAGGGCGATTTGGCCTCCGCCCTCCAGAACGATCGATATATGCGCAGGGCCAATCAAAAGCTTTCACGGCCCGACTTCCTTTTCTCGGCCAAGTGGGGGAGCGAGGTGAAAGGTCGCGGGAGGATCAAAGGTTCTTGCGGTTACGGGGGGATGAAAGGAAGAGGAAGTCAGAGGAGAGTCGGGACAGTCCAAAGAAGAGTTCTGAGAGGAGGCTGTTGTGCTGGGAGCGTGCTGTGAAGCTGCGCTGTTTCAAGACTTCCGGTGGTTTTCAGCGTGCTCGTCGAGTGCGTTCCTATTCCTCGTGCCTCACCTGTGGTTGCCGGGGCTCTACACCAGACGAGGGGGTGCTCGCTGGCTCGCAGCAGAAGCTGCACCCGAGGGGAGGCCGACAGCGGCGGGCCTGGCCGAGGTGGAGACGCCTCGTCGCACTGCTCAAAGCAACTCTAGGCGCATCAGCAACTGGTTTCCCCCGCTCGCTGAGACTAGTGGGCCAGGACCAGGGAGGGGCCCTTCGACAGCACCACGGTGTAGCCAGACACTGCCCACTGACGAGCGGTTGCAACGGGGCCAGCTCGCGCTCCGGCGCCATCACCAGGGACTGCGTTAGCGTCTTGCACACCACGGGCTCAGGCCTGAACACCACTTGGGGGATTTCTTTTTCCTTGGTTTTGGGTATGTGTTGTCGGCGCGTCTGTGCGTGTGTGCAGGCGTGTGTGTAGTCGGTATTAGCTCTGGCACTGTGTTTTCACTTTTATGTTTGCTTTTTTGTAAATGGAATTGTGTATTTCTTTTTGTGTGCATTGGAATTGTCTGTGTGCTTTCCCCCACGCTGCTTTATTGTTGTTGAACTGTTCTCCACCATCCATCGCTTCGTTTTTCGCCCCGGATCCCTCCTCTTGCACGTAAAGGGTCTTAGTGGGCTGAATACGCCCGATAATTAGAGAACCGTCGAGGTAAACGATAACACCGCCGGTTATTCTGGATAGTACGGAAAACGGGTCGCTATGGCCTGTGTCCACTCGGACCTTTCGCGGCGAGGTGCGATCGCCCCGGTCTACCCTCCGCGTGGGGTACTTAGGTAGTTCGATTTGGCGAGCAACCGCCACGCGGGGCTGATTGGGTTCGATCGCGCAGACCGGGATTAAAGGTCCACTCCGTGACTCAAGCGCCGTTAGTCCGAGAGCGGTCACGACTGGATTGTCTCGTCCGTGGGCGACTGTTCAAGCATGCGGCTGTCATGACGCTGGCATGGGACGTCACAATATTATGGCTTCTATGAAACATAATCTCATGCTGGTTCCATGTATGTGTCTAAAATTAATATATCCAAGAGCTTATATAACATGTTGAGTACATGTACTGTATCGTCTTATGAACCGTTCATTACTGTGTTGTAGAAGTTTCAATAAAGCTTATTTTTAAGACATTTTTTTTTCTTCTGCCAAATAGTCCAGAATAAGAATCTGACTTAGTTTGTTATCCATATATATAGTATCCAACTACAATTTAATCCAGATAACATGAACACACATGATGTTATCACACTATAAACAACAGAACCGTAAATCACAAAATCAAAAGCAGGGTTGGGTTTGAAAAATAAAATAAATTGCTGAGAACATTATTGATGTTAATATCGCTGGTATATTTTTTCCCACTCTAAATAATATAGTAATGTATCTTCCAATACATATAAATGTGCAACATTCATACTTATTTCCCAAATTCTGAATACAAACAATGATTGAAACCAACATTATATTTACATATAGTCGGTAATAACAGTCTGCAACATTGTTCCTTTTACCAGGTGATAACACAGTATACCTTTCATATTCATAGTTCAAGATATTTCTGTTGATATATTATCATGATCATACAGTTTCATTGTATTCATCAGGTAAGTAACAATATCATGAGATTTTCCTGTCATCCATTTCAATCAATATCAACAGCTAATGGTTCAGCAATGTTCTTCAATCTTGGTCAGACTCCGAGCTGTCACCAGGTGAGTACTCCTGTTCCTCTGGTATGCTGTCATCGTCATCTGATTCATCATCTCCCTCATCACTGGTGTTCACTGATTCAGAAATATCTGTCAACTGCTGTGGGAGAACACACCTCTCATACCAGAGAGGCTCCAGTTTTTGGTTGACAAGTGCCCAACCGTGTCCATCACCAGCATCAGGGATATCAGGGTTGGCAATGTGGGCCTTCTTCCATATCCCAACCTGGTAGTTCACTCTCCTGATCCTCCTGCTTGCCTTCTGTGTCCTGTAGCATGATGCCATGTGCAGTGTGGATTGAGACCATTCCAGTGTGGTTGTTCAGTAACTGGTCAAAATTATCAAATTCAGAGTGGAAAATGGAAGGGGCCCCTGGTGATCGAATGATTTGCGTTGACAGCAGACTTGATGTTTCAGCAACAGCCTGAGCAAGGGCAGTTTCCAACTCTAGTAAAAATGAGTAGTTTTCTGAGTGTCCCATTCGGTTCAGCAAGGTTATCAATTTTTCGCTCCTGAAAAGGTGACGAAGTGTCATGCATATGAGCATATGCTTCGGGAGTTTCCATTCCCCATTCGATGCTGCACGATAAATATCTTGCCCAATTGAATTCACGATCCTGTGCACTTTCGACGTGTAAGGAGTTGGTTTGCCTGATATCAGGTTATTCAAATTTTTTTCCAATTGTGATGGAATTACAGCTGTCATGTTTCCAATGTCCTGGGCAGATGGAGGCCATTTCAAGTCATCAGCTTTTGCAAAGCTCTCCAGAATCACATGACGTAGGTAATTTCCAACATCCTGGATCATGTCCCAAGAACCAAGTTCATATGCACATCGAACTGTGTCACTAATGTCACGGTGAGAGCTGAAGACAATGTAAGACTGGAAGTTGCCTCTTCTGTTTCGTGTGCAGAAGGCCAGTCTGTCCTTGTAATTGTCATGTTTCTCCAGCTTAGCTTTGAGGTTTTCTCCACGAAATTTGGGATTGGGGAAGTTGGTGCATTTCAGGTGAGAGATATAAATTTCAGTTAGCTCTGACAGTTTCACCATATTCTTGCTGATGATGATATCCCTGTCGATTACTTGGCATACAGCACCAAACACCTCACTCTGTGCCTCTGCTAGTTTGATTTGTTGCTCCTTGTCTTCTATGCTTGTACTTCTGCATTTGTCAGTATTTTGTGTGTATTGGACCTTGCAGGATTTGTGGTATTTAGCTTCTGTAGCAAACAAATCATGGCCTATAATTCTGATCAGCAACTTCTCATCTAATTTGTCCTCTGCAGTTTTGAGCACCGTTCTCCATCCATCAAACTCAAACTGACTTAAGCCCTCAGTAGTCCATGTTCCTTTGACTTTCACTTTCTTCCGTTCCATCGAGTGGCAGAATATACAATCGGGTGAGAATAGTACCTTGTCACCAGCTGAGCCCCTCCGACTTAACTTGGAACATGATGGTTCTGATGGATCATAATGACTGGAAAGTCGATTGAGATTCATAGTGAATCTTTGGTTACATTCTCTGTGATATCCATCACCTTCAGTAATGGTGTTTGGTATGATGTCACAGGCAGCAGTCATTCGGTGAACAGATTCTGATGGCTGAGACAGTCTCCTGTCACGTATGTCCTTCAACCTGGCAAGTCTTTCATCGGATTCTGCACTTATTGATAATGCCACGAGAGGACCATACTGAAGCCCAGGGATGTGTATGATGCACCTGGTCTTTGGCCTTGTCCCTTGACCTCCACTGCCACCATCCTTCGGGCGTTTGGTTGGGGGGCCTTCTTTCTATTGACGTTCTGATGTGTGCATTGGGTCAGACATCACTTTGCATGGTTGCACTCAGCCTCTGTGAACCGGCAAATAGATAAGAAAGCCAACATTAAAAAATTTAAAATATCATATCTGTGATTAAATTTAAAATTGATAGTTATTTTGCTATTCATAATTGACTTAAGTGATTGTCTTTGACCAAAAAGAGAAAACAACTACATATTTGATGTTCATGTCAAAATAAATGAATTGTATCTTTACAAACCTGTTGGCTTCAATGTAAATGATGGGAATAATTCTTAAGTAATTAATCTGCAAATGAATATTTGTTGTTGAAGTTCCTTGAGGGGGAGGTGTCTGTACTACTGCTCCAATGGCCATATTCTGCACATTAAAAATATAATTATGTGGAGGAAAAAAATTCACACAATACCAATTTCAATATGGATGTCTTTGTTCATGAGAAATCAAGCTTTCTCTTCAGCACCAAGTCATTTCTGTTTCAGGTATTGACCTCGATGGAGGTTCTGGCCATAGTTATCAAACACAATGAGATTAACCATATGCAATTTAGGATGTGATAACATTGCGGGTATCCAAGATATTGGACCCATTTTGGCATCAAGTGGAATGCAGTTGGCATTGGCATGTCACCTCATGGTTAATTAGCAGGATATATAACAAGAAACAGGATAAAATACGCTTTATTGAAAACTACAACACAATAATGGGCAGTTAATAAGACGATACAGTACATGCACTCAACATGTTATATAAGCTCTTCGATATATTAATTTTAGACACATATATGGAACCAGCATGAGATAATGTTTCATATAAGCCATAATATGTGTAGTCTGACAGTGTAATGGGTCGTCGAGAAGCCATTCTGATTGGGTACGGAAATCGCTTTTGGCACAAATGACGGAAATTCATTTTTGAGGGTACCCCTTTTCATGAGGCTAAAAGAGGTTGTGCATCCCAATATTTTCAATGTTAACATTCAAATTCGGATTCAGCATATCCAGACACTTCAAAAAAATAAAGTTGTGTTGGGAGGTGAGGGGGGGGTGCAGGGTGCCCTATCGAGCCCATGGCCTACAGTGCTCAGCATAAATGAGTACACCCCGACAGATCAAGCCCATGGCATATATATATATATATATATATATATATATATATATATATATATATATATATATATATATATATATATATATATATATATATATATGTATATATATGTATATATATATATATATATATATATATATATATATATATATATATATATGTATGTATATACATATATACAGTGGGGAGAACAAGTATTTGATACACTGCCGACTTTGCAGGTTTTCCCACTTACAAAGCACGTAGAGGTCTGTAATTTTTATCATAGGTACACTTCAACTGTGAAAGATGGAATCTAAAACAAAAATCCTGAAAATCGCATTGTATGATTTTTTAAATGATTAATTTGCATTTTATTGCATGAAATAAGTATTTGATACATCAGAAAAACAGAACTTAATATTTGGTTATGACGTGAAGGGCGATGTCTTGGTCGCTGCGTCCCCTTTGCAAAGACTTGAATGAAACTACCCTTAAAAGTATCGCCGCACTGATGGGACAAACATGTCCGTGTTGTTGGGGAATGTTGGAGAAATATAGTTTTAGTATATAGTACAGAAGAAATATAGTATAGAAACATAGTTTATAGTATATAGTATAGAAGAAATATAGTGTAGAAATATGGTGAAAATCGTTTTTCGAAAATGATTTCTTTGCGTGTAAAATAAAATGCGGTGGACCATGAACTGCCCCAGCACAAACTTACAAATATGTAAAACCACAAGTTGCAAACTGCCACATTATCAGGAGTGTGGCACTGACAATATTCATGAAAGAAAGGGATTCGTTTACAGTTTACATCATACCGTGAATGGAAATTTCCATTTGGTTTGCACTCCAGCCTGGGTTCGAGTCCCGACCCAGCTATAAACTGTCACCTCGGTGTTTCACAGTCAGGATGATTCATCAATGTGTGTGTGTGTGTGCTGTTAAACTGGACGTCACATCTTCCGGAGTCCCTCCCTCCTCCTCTCCCCCTCCTTCTCTCCCCCCCCCACCTCCTCTCCCCCTCTGAACTCTTTCCCTCCCAACCTCCTCCCTCTATGTTGAGTGGACTGCAGCATGTATGAATCAGATTCAGAGTGAGTCGACCGGAGGGGTGCAAAGGGTGATGAGGCGACATGAGGTGATGCAGCAAATACAAGGGTTCATGGCTGCAGTTTCCCTCATCTGTTTGTTGGCCGATTCATTCTCATGTTTACATTCTCTTCACTCGGAATTATTGAGTTCTCATCATGAACAAGGAAGTGATAAATTGACAAACAAGAACACAAAAAGGATGCAAGTGATTAAATCAAGTCCATGGAAGGTTTAATTTCCTGGAGTTCTTGAGACTGATCATTTTCAAAAAATCCTGAATCTGCCATCTGCAAGAGCCTGGTGTATCGTCTTGCATTTCTGGAGAGTTTATGCGATGGAATGATAAGGGAATCGCTGCCAAACATGGCATCTTCCTCACCAGCAACTGTTAAGATGACTTCTTCCTCTGCACACATCAACAAAAGGGTCAAAACATTCAATGCCATTGTCATCATAATCTCCATCATTATCGTGCGTCCCAACACAATCGAGAATGAATCTGTGTGTAATTATGCTTTGTATGGTGGCAACTGGCACTCGGAACTGCTTCGAAATAGCTTTGTAGTCTTTCCCCTCCTCGTGAGAATTCACAATGCACAACCGAAAGTCCTCACTGACTTCTTTCTTCTTCGCCATGCTGACAATGACCTGAGAATGATTGCATCAGCTCCCCTTAATTTATAGTCTAATAGCAGAATGTTGTTCTATAACATTCCTCACTGTACATTCAATAGACCACATTTGTGATGCATTCAGATTGTATGCACACATCTTGGAATAATTGCAAAACATTACAAAGAATCTAAGGAATATCAAAAGCCTGTGCATTATCACAAACATTGGCCTCAATTCTGAGACTTGGTATGGGGTATGAATAATTTTGGACAGGCATAAAAACAGAAATCTCAACATTTTTGTTATGCAAATAATGTTGAGGCAAAATATATGTGGATTTTCACTTGCCAACCAAATGTCCTTGGGTGCAGTGAAAGTTCCACCACTCCAGCTTGGATGTATGAGATAAATGCAAAACTCAGATTTTTCATTGGGTATGAATAATTTTGGGCTTAATTGTATATATATATATATATCTATTTATATATATATATATATATATATATATATATATATATATATATATATATATATATATATATATATATATATACATATACGCACACACAATTTTAATAACAGAATTTTTTTTGTTTTTTCTTTAAAAAAAGGAAATTCCATGATGCTTGATGCGTCACAAATCTGTTTTTGATGTCTTCTGTAAATTATAAACGTATCTTTTCATCAAGCTTTTTTGAATAAACTATTCACTGCATTTTTCTTGGCTGCAAAAATGAAAAACAAACAAAAATACATTCATCAATGTATACTGAAGAATAAAGACATAACGTGATGTGCATACCAAAGGTTGTCCCAAAAGTCTCCATACATCGGGGAAATTAACTCTGTTCGCAAAATGTAACTTTATTTACAAAATGTTCTCCACATGATTGTCATTTCCTTGTAAACACACACAAAGTCGTCTCTTCCACTCATGGTGAACTCCTGTCAACACATCTGGCGTTATGCAAGTAATTGCACTTTGAATGTGTTCCTTTAAAATTTAAATGATCCATGTTCTGAATCTTTTCCTTGTACACCATGGCCTTCAAGTGCCTCCACAAGTAAAATTCGAGTGGGTTGAGTTCTGGGGATCTCGCAGGCCACTCCACAGGGCCATGGCGACCAATCCAAGAACGCAGAAACTGTTCATCCCACCATCGGCATATGCACATACCATAATGAGGTGGTGCACCGTCCTGCTGGAAATGACGTGGGAATTCTCCAGCCTCGTTTAAGAGGGACGGCATGATGTTGTCTTGCAGCATGTTGAGATAAATGGCAGCATTAAGATTTGTGTCAATGAAAACAGGTCCAACAATTTTGTTGCCCCATATCCCACACCATACCACCACTTTTCCGGCACCTTGAATTTTTGACGGACTCATCCAGTTCGGGTTGGTATCACTCCAGTGACGTAAGTTTTGGCGATTGACTTCTCCATTGATGTATAAATTGGCTTCATCAGTAAACAGGATCCCAGCTGTGAAGTTTGCATCACCGTCCAATTTGTTTAGATCCCATTAGCAAAATTCCAACCTCCTATCTGGGTCGTCTTCACGAAGATGGTTGAACATTTGCATTTTGTGTGGATGCCATTTTTCTTTTTCCACGATGCGCTGGATACTTGATCATTCTGCTGACATCGCTTTCTGCAGACAATCGTCGTATGCTTTTTGTGGGACTCCTTGCAAACGCTGCAGCACCATGTCGGTTGTGCCTTCGTCAGTGGATGTTCGTGGATGTCCACGTCTCAGTTGGTCCACAACACTACCAGTCTTTCTGAACTTCTCAGTAACTTTGGCAACAGTGTCATGTGTGATGTGCTTGCCATGTTTCCTGTTAAAGTCGATTGCAATCTTGCGACAGCTTCCCGAACCAGCCTTGAGAATGATTTCAATGCATTCTTCTTTTGACAAAGGCATTCTTGAAGGGAATCTGAAAAAAAAAACAGGAAGATATAAGCAATGTATGAAGAATTTCGGGAGACTTTTTCCTGAAAGTGTTAATTTTCCCAATGCATGGAGACTTTTGGGACACGCTGTTTATTTATTTATTTTTCCAGAAAAAAACATTAAAATACTCACAATAACAGGCCTCTTCATCGTTGGGGTAGAAGTTTTTCTGTTCATCAGTTGAGTCTACAACATTATATTTTAGCTGTTATGTCATTGTCCGTTGTACATGAGGAAAAACAGTGTATCATCACTTTACCTCTGCCATGAGGAAAAACAGTGTATCATCACTTTACCTCTGCCCTGTATCTCATCGTTAATCCGTCACAATATACTGTATTTATAAAAAAAGAGATCCAATGTGACAGCACACATTGTCCAATGTGCACCCTGCTTCGATGCACATTTTTTCATCATTCAGCATTTTCCTGCATTATTTATTTGACCAATTTTTTTTTCTTTTTTAAAAAAACAGCATTTACAAAAATATTGAAACAACAATATTAAATGATTCCATATACGAGGTCCGTCTAAAAAGTAACGGGACTGACTTCACAGAAATTTTATTCCAAAACACATATTGAAATCACAGCTTGTCCCCTTCAAAATAGTTTCCCTCCAGTCTCACACACTTGTCCATCCTCTTCTTCCACGCTTCGATGCATCCCCGGAAGGCTTCCTCTGGAATCCTCCGGAGCTCCGTCGTCACGGCCCTTTTGATGGCCTCCACATCAGGAAATCTGGTCCCCTTCATCACCCCCTTGAGCTTGGGGAATCGGAAAAAATCACGAGGGAAGTTCGAACCTTCGTTGTGTTTTCTTTCGAAATCCACACATCGTGCAGGGTAAAAACGAACTTTCTTGCATATTTTATTTTGGATTTTGTTTTCAATAACTCACAGGTGTGTCTTTCAGTTGCTCACAGGTGTATGTTTCGGTGTCACGTTTGGCGTGCCTAGTTATTGCAAAACTATTTGTTGTTTTTATTTGTTTTATATTCCCACTATTTTCTTTATTTCACCCTTTTCCTCCACAACGAGGCTCGAGCATGATCGGTGGTGTATAAAACTAAGAATCCTGAAGGGAATATATTTACATATATTTCATACATATTTATGTTATTTAAATGCACGATGTCCGTCAAAAAAGTAACGTGACTGACCACAGAAATTTTATTCCGAAACACATCTTGAAATCACAGCTTGTCCCCTTCAAAATAGTTTCCCTCCAGACTCACACACTTGTCCATCCTCTTCTTCCACGCTTCGATGCATCCCGGGAGGCTTCTGGAATCCTCCAGAGCTCCGTCGTCACGGTCCTTTTGATGGCCTCCACATCAGGAAATCGGGTCCCCTTGATCACCCCCTTTAGCTTGGGGAATAGCAAAAAATCACAAGGGGGCAAGTCTGGCAAATACGAGGGATGCTCCAGAGTTGACACGTTCCTCTCCGCCATAAAGTGTCGGATGCTCAGGACACTGTGAGCAGGGGCGTTGTTTTCCCACAGATCCCCCCTCTTGTCCCCGACTGATCTCATGAGGCGCCAGAGGATCTCCTTGGACACGTATTGATTCACTGTTTCACCCTGTGGTCGAAACTCGAAGGGGACGATGCCCTTGATGTCAAAAAACGCGATGAGCATCACCTTGACCTTCGGCTTCGACATCCTTGCTTTCTTTGGTCTTGGTGATGCCGGACTTTTCCACTGACGACTCTGTCGTTTGGTCTCTGGATTGTATTCGAATATCCACGATTCATCGCTAGTAATGACTCTCCTGAGCAGGTCTGCATCGTCCTCGAGGCGCTCGATAATGTCCTGACAGACAGTGACTCTTTGCTGTTTCTGGTCCTCGGACAACAGCTTGGGGACCATCTTTGCGCACACCTTGCGCATTTCGAGATTTTCAGTGATGATGCTCCAGACAGTGTCCTTGTTGATGGAAAGTTCCTCAGCAATCATCCGCACCGTGAGTCGACGATCTGCACGCACCATCTGCTTCACACCATCTGATTCGAACTGTGAAGTATATTTATCTCAAAGACCACAAGTAACCGTGCCTGGTGTTGGCTTAATGTTAGAGTGGTGGGCTTGGTATTTTCGGGTCCTCAGTTCAAATCCTGCTTTGTTCTTGAATAGATACCAGGTGTGGTTGACTCAGCATGTCATCCTTCTGAGGTCGGCAACATGAATACCAGCTTGCTGGGATGATTGAGCCATTCGAGTGGTGACCTGTCCTTTGGACAGGAGTGGTGACCTGTCCAAAGTGTAAAAACTCGACAGACAATTCAACTGCAAGGGTCAGATTTACCTGATACTCAAACACTCTGCTCCAGACAAGTCAACACCGATTGGCGGAAACACTTATCAAATTATATTCCCAAAGATAAGAGCTCAGACGAAAGTGTCTTCATTACCTCAATGTAAATGTAGCTCAATGACGAAAGCGGGAAATGAATGAACCACGTGATCACATCGCCTCACGTCACACACGTCGCCTCCAAGCTGCCACCTCGTCAGGATCTGGGCGACCACTCCTCATTTTCATAAATGCCAAGGTGAGGTAATGAAAAAAGCCAAGAATTCACAAGGTTTAGGAAAAGCGATGATAATAGAAAACCTATAGTCGGTCGGCACAGCAGAATTCGGTAATATTAGAAGATCGGGAGCGAAAAAATAAAAAATCATTCATGTGATACATATGAACGACTCGTAGGTCCACGACTCACTAACAAACCGGCATCGTTATCTTCTCGAAGCGGTATCGTTATCTTCTCTAAGCGGTATCGTTATCCTGGGCCTCCACATCATAGAAACGAACCGAGTCAGTGTCCCGGTCACACATCTCCTTGTATCGCGCATGGCATCTGCCATATTGTACATCTTCCACAACAACCTTGGGTGGCTGCCATGTGCGGCACTGTGCTCCCTGGCGACTGATGGTCTGCCGTGACAGTTTTTTATTGGCGACTGTTGACGCATGAACTCGGTTAGTTTGAGGTGTTTTCACCATGTTCACTTCCGAAAAAATCCGTTCTACACAAGCCGAGGAATGAGGTTGGGCCAGTAAGGTGCACATGAACATCCCAAGAGTTCCATATGTAAGGTCACCATTTCCGTCTTTCACACTCATGAGAGCGTCCCAGAATTGCACTGGATTCATATCAACACCAAGGCCCCTCACAGTGTCGTTCGCGAACTGAAGAGCGCACCATTCATCATCAAGCTTGTCGAGATTCTCCTCCGAAATGAGTTGAGGGAATTTTGCCGCTAATTCTGAAAGGGACGGATGAGGACGATCGGAAGAGAGAGCGGTCTTCGGTTCAAGAAACTGTCCATGCATCCGTGGCATTTGTTGCTGCATAGCCATTAGCTTATCCCCCATCAGTGGCCCCGGAAAGCAAGACCGAATACTGTCAACTGGAACAGCAGCCGAGCGACACTGCCAAGGACGTACTGGCTCGAAGGAATGGACCGTTGGGAATAAAGACCCGGCTTACCTGGATTCGAACCATGCTGGACCAATGAGGGAAAAGACAAAGGCGAGCTGGGAACATTTCTACAATTATTTATTTACGACAAGCGAGGAAAAGCATTTGGCACAAAAAAGGTTTATTGGGAATGTAACGCAGGGAAAGATGAGAGAGATGTGGGGTGTGGCAATTATACAAGCAACTTACAAAGCAGACACAGTGCAGACTTGACGCGAGATTAGTCACAGTAACAACAAAAGATCTTCTGCAGGCTAACTTGACAGACAGGCGCCAACACACTCAGACACACACTCAGACAAATAACACGCAATGAAAAGAAAAGGACTTTTGCAGCCACGGAGGAAGGGGGTTGAGGTTTAAGTTTTTCGGTACCTGAGCGTTTCGGGGGAGGGATGCTCCGTGGTGCGGTACCCGACAATGGTTGCGTAGTTCGGGCTACAGCCGCACGTGTCGAGATCGTGTCTGCAGGAGGAACTTGAGTGGAGAAGGGCGGAGTCCAGATGGCAAGTGTGGAGCAATAGGCAGGACGCTTGGTCGACGTCGTGTGGTCGGAAACAAGTAGCAGGAACACACACTTCACTCCTTCAATTCCTTCAATTCCTCCTCAATTCTCCTCCATTCTCTTCCTCGTGTTTTTTTCCTTTTCCGACTCTTCCCACACGAGTCCTTCTTCCCACTCTTCCTTCATTGTTTTTCCTTTTCCGACTCTTCCCACAACACGAAAGGAAGGAGTCTATCTGCACGTACACTCATGGCATAACTGACTCGAGACAACTATCTGTTGCATGCATGCGGTTCCGAGAACCGCAACACGATATATGCACATATATACATGCACACTCATACATACATACATACATACACACATACATACATACACACATACATACATACATACAAATATACATACATACATACAAACATACCTACTAACATACATACACACATACAAACATACACACATATACATACAAACATACATACATGCATACACACATACATACACACATACATACATACACACATACATATATACAAACATACACACATATACATACACACATACATACATACATACATACAAACATACACACATATACATACACACATACATACACACATACATACATACACATACATACATACACATGCATACATACATACATACATACATACATACATACACACATACATACATACATACATACACACATACATACATACACACATACATACATACACATACAAACATACATACATACATACAAACATACACACATATACATACAAACATAAATACATACTTACACACATACATATACACATACGTACATACACACATACCAGTAATTTTATTCAGCATTTTTTTGTTTTTGAAAATAAAATCCTCAACTCCCATTACTTTTGTCGCCATCATATATTTCATTTTACTTACGTGCATATGTGAACAAAATACTGTGGTATGTACCTTTGTTAGGTTCCTAAAAATGGGCTCAACAAATTGATGTTATGACCCCTTCATGACCCCCAGAAAAACCCAAACGACCCCCAGGTTAAGAATCTATGCTCCATTACAACATATTAAAGTGTTATCTGATCATTGTCCGATAGAAATTAGGAAAAACAATAGATCATCAATTTACTTCTGCCCTGGATCTCTATACAATGGCACAAATTTTTGTGCTGAAGCTGCAATTGATGGTCCTGGAAGTTTAAAAAAGAAAGTAAATAATTGTTGGAATAAGAGGAGGATGAAATAAGTGTTGATAAAGGATGGTCAATGTGTTAGGGTGAGTTTGGATATAAAAATAACCACGTGTGCACATCATTACACATTGTACACATGCTATGAACATGTATAGACGGCCCATCAGCATCACTGATGTCCACTTCGGCCGGTGCACATATTACTCGATGACTTGTCATGCCTTTCCCTGAATCACATCATGTGATAATGTTTCTCCCACCCATCCCATAATAAAATATATTTCAAGAAAAAATAAATTAAAACCGAATCAGTACAACTGTTTACATAAATGACAGTTGTACAATTAACATATTTACAACACATCAACATTACTCAATACTTATTACTGTACTTGACCGAGCCAAGCTGACGTTTTCAGAACCCTGTGACAAGCAGGAATGGATGTATGTTTTAACCCAAACATAATGTAAATTCTCATTCAATGATATGACATTTTACAAAAAAAACATTCTGATTAAAAAAATAAAACGCAACAGCCCTCACATGTAACAACTCAGTTCCTCATTTACGATTTCATTATTAAAACTTGTGTTATATATTTATATATATTGTCCTCAAACATAATATTAAACAATATATTATAATCAAAGATTGTAGAGCTTTGCCCTCCTCATTCTCCGACTCATCCTCCAGCCTCTCCTACAGATGTTTTGTTTTCTTTGTATGTTTTCCCCCTTTTTTATCCGCTGATGTTTGAGTTGTCTACTTTTGAAGGGGTCTCAAATGAGCTTCCAACATCAACACTCGCGCAGCTTTCATTCGTCGTTTATACTGCACATCTCGTTTCAAAAAACACAAAAAACATTCAAAACGACAAATCAATAACGAAGGGAAACACAACTGTAAAATACAAAAATAAACATTGATAAGATTTTAAAATAAATCAATCAAGCTTCTCATTAAAAAAATTAACATCTTCATTTGATGTTCTGGAGATTAACAAGGTTTTTATCAATTCTTTTAAATTGTCCTTGACATCCGGTGACCGCCTCGTGAAGAGGAATGGTATATCTGGGAACAGGAAAAACAAAATAAATATTTCAGAACATTTGCAATAAGCTTTTATCTGAATAACAAAAGTGAACGATGATGAAAAACAACGAGCTGTTATTATAAAACAATATACGTTTTGGAGGGTGATTTATACATTGCCATGGCAACCTTCCTCTTGCTGAACTCCATGCCATGAACACTGCGCAGGTGCTGCATCAGGTCGTGGGTAACTTCGCCACACTGACAGCAAGGGCTCTCATCTTCACTTTTGGGTGCTGGTGCATCAAGTGAGGGCTCCCTCTCTCCTACTCCAGAATCCACTTCACTGAACCCTTCATTACAATAGACAACATCACACTTTGGTTTCATCATAAAATGCTCTCCACTGTAAAGTAAATAATATCAACAAAATATAATAATAAAAAAGAGCAAAATATGACAGATGAAACATTGGTCATCAGTGTTTTAAAATAACTTTTAAAAACGTTGTGCAATGTGTTGTCACACCTTTCATTTGAAAGTACCTATTATAATTCATGTCAACTTTCGTTTGAAGTATTTTAATTGAGTGATTCTCGTGCACGTACTGATGTACATTTTTTGCACCGACTTCATCACTTTTAAGCTTCCGTCCCCTGTTTTTAAAGGTTTATAAAATTTATCGCAGTCCCCGTCCACACCCTCGTCCCTGTCACAGTCGTTGTCATCGTCATTCTCCGTCTCCATCAAATGGTTTCTTTTTTCGAGGTGCTTTCTTCCTTTTCGTACAGCAGCTAAGCACCAGAATCTTTCAGGTTTTTGCAGAAAGCATGAAACTTTGCACAGGGCAAACCTTTTGCCATGACAGGGCCAATTGCTGTTGCCATCTCTCATGCACGGGAATGTATCGGAATTCCTTTCCTGTTCCAAACGCTATCCACACTTTTTCAAGGTTTACCAAGTTCTGAAAATGAGCCACAGCCAGAACAACAACGTCCGTGTCAACAGTCCTGATCTTCACATCTTTAAAACCAGAATTCAGGGCATCTTTCACATGGAGTAGAATCCTGGTGTCAGCCTCCTCATGTGAGCAAGGCTGCAGTCCATCCAAGTTGTGGTTCATATTAGAGCTGACAACTGACTTATGAACAGTGGATATGATAACCCTGTCGCCAGTGTCCTTTGACACACTCTCAGCACCTAGGAACTGGAACAGTTCATCCTTGTTGTCATCATTGCGAAGGAAGTTTTTCCCATTGCCTGGCAGATTCACATTTGGAGGCACACGTCTACGAGCCCCTGTCCCTCTATTTTCTCTTGCTGTGAGCTTCAAAGTTTTTCTCTGATAAACATCCCAAACAATATCGAGTCGAAGAAACCTTTCCAGCTCTGAAACTACACATGGTACAAATACTTCCCTGGCATATTCCCCAAAGGTCCTGGATTCTCCAACTGGCAGAAAGTGCACCACTGCAGCACCATCAAGTATTCTTCCTTCAGCAGTTGGGGTATTCAAGTGGGCTGATTTTCCGCGAGATTCAAGACATCCAAGGAGATCAGATTTCTTTCCTTGTCCAAGTTTCCCTGCTGCAGATAATGATGGTGGAAATTTCTGATTCTCGTGCTTGAAAAGTTCCTCTAGATTTCCTTCTCTTGACTGGCTGCCGATGTACAATCAAGCAAATAAAGAACAGTCACTTGAGTTCAGAGATCTTCTGCTTATCCTTCGGTTGGGCCACCTCGTTCGGTCGACTGAACTGAGAAAAACTGAGAAATGTTTGTTCATACACAAGCATCAAACCACATTATTGTATCCCATTTTATTAATTATTTTTATTACGGTCTGAATTTGGAACGGTAGTTTATGGACACCTTGTATACCAATGAAAACAATCCGAATCAAATCCTACCATTCAAAGTACTGGAAAGTACCAATAAATATCACAGTAAGAAGTTGAAGAATAAATTGGAAAGCAAATAGGCCAACTGTTACAACTCAGAAATGTAACAACCACACCACGTGATCTCTGTAACAACACCACGTGATCGCTGTAACAACCACACCACATGATCTCTGTAACAACCACACCACGTGATCTCTGTAACAACCACACCACGTGATCTCCGTAACAACCACACCATGTGATCTTTGTAACAACCACACCACGTGATCTCTGTAACAACCACACCACGTGATCTCTGAAACAACCACACCACGTGATCTCT
>NW_028222303.1:0-50000 GCF_056783735.1 Eptatretus burgeri
GTGGAAGTACTGCGTCCACACATCGATCCAAATGATCGACCCCTCGATTTTCAATGACCTGGGATTTTTTCCTCCCACAACGTAGAACTGGGGATTTCTTTTCTGAAACAGTACTAAACCTACGGATTATAAAAAATGGAGAATTATCTCTTTCGGAATTTTGAACAGCCAAACATGCCCGAAGGTGTTACATGGGCAGACTACTAATTAACCACGCGGTGTCATCTACCAGGGAACCATGCCCTCGATACGTCTTGCCCGAACCGGATCACTCTCCCAACTACCAATTACCTTTCCGGTTCGGATGCAGCCCAGCGGACCCACCAAGAACGTACCGGCTGGAATGAACAGATTATCGGGGATAAAGACCCGGCTAACCTCAGACCCGAACCATGCTGGACCAATGAAGGAAAAGACGAAAACGAACTGGGAACATTTCTACAATAATTTATTAACAATAAAGCGAGGAAAGTTATGTGGTCAAGGGAACAGATTTATTGGGGTGTTATGCAGGGGAAGGTGAGAGAGATGTAGTGCGATAATATTACAGAAACTTATAAAGCAGTCACAGAGCAGATTTGTCACGAGAATAATTGAGGCAAGATTTGCAAGGTTAGAATAACTGATACAGTACTACTTAGCAGACGGCGCCACACACTCAGACACACACTCGGACAAAATAAACCCAGTTGAAGGCAAAGGACTTTTGCAGCCAGGGAGAGAGGGAGTTGAGGTCACAGTTCTCGCTACCTTCGTGCCGGGGAAAGGAATGCTCCGTGGTGCGGCACCTGTCAATGGTCGTGCGGCTCGGTCCACGGCCGCTCGCGTGGAGACCGTGTCTGCGAAAGAGCCCGGGTCGAGTAGAGCGGCATCTGAGGCGGGGATCAGGCAGCGAGTACTCGCCGGTTAGGCGAGTAGGTGAACACGTGGTTGCTCAGCCCATGCGAGAGTAGCAAGCGAGATGAAGGTGCGAGCAGGCAGAGGGTACCGTGGGTCGTCGTGGATGGGATATAAAGATTTATTAACCTCACTAAAAAACATCGCACAAACCCCTTCAATTTTCCCACGAAACACAAGGAAGGGATCTGTCAACACATATAGTTAATGGCATAACGAACTTTGGGACAACTGTATGTTTGTATGCATACGGTTGCAAGAACCGTAACAATAAATATATATATATATATATATATATATATATATATATATATATATATATATATATATATATATATATATATATATATATATATATATATATATATATATATATATATATATATATATATATATATATATATATATATATATATATATATACATATATATATATTTTAATGTGAATGCAGGACACATGCTTCCATTTAAAAAATTTATTTATAACAATAATACAACAAGAAGACCCTAACCCAAATAATTAAATTAAACCATAACCTCCACTTCTCCCCTCACCAAGTCCACCTAACACCTCAAGGAAGAGGTGTTTTTCCCTTTCCATTTTGGCACAAGTATCACATGATGGCTCATCGTCAGTAACTTTTCCTTTCCTGTTCTGCATTGCTGTTTATCTGTACCAGGCACTACAATCCAGAGGAACCTGTAACATACCAACAGGGAGATTCAAATGCACTTCATGTCACCGAGATACAATTCATGATGTAACAATGCACCCCTAACCATAACCCTCGCACAACACCCTTACCCTCACAGACCAAACTGAAACAACAGAACGAAGAAATGAAAAACAAAATAATTATTTCGAAAAAAAGAGATCTAACGCGACAGCGCACATTATCCAATGTGTACCCTGCTTCGATTCACATTTTACATCATTCAGGATTTTCCTGCATTATTTCTTTGACCTGACAAAACAATCACACATGAAGACAATTATTTCAAAAATACAAACAGCATTTACAAAAATATTGAAACAACAATATTAAATGATCCCAAATACGAGGTATAGTTTTGTACACACACACACACACACACACACACACACACACACACACACACACACACACACACACACACACACACACACATACACACACACACACACACACACACACATACACACACACACACACACACACACACACACACACACACACACACACACACACACACACACACACACACACATACACACGTAATTTTACTCAGATAATTTTTTGTTTTTTTCTAAAGCCGTAACTTCCATGACTTTGACGTTGTCACATATTTATTTTTTATTTCGTTTCAAAATTTAGAACGGATCATGTCGTCTGGTTCTTTGGTGTCACAGATGCGTTGCCTTTTTCCTGGGTGCAAAAAAAAACAAACAAAACCAAAAATATATTGATAAATCTGCACTGTAAAATAAAAAGATAACGCAATGTGCATAATATATTATTGTTTGAAGAAAAAAAAATTCAAAATACTTACAATAACAATCCTATCCATTGATTTACCCAGCGTCATTTTCCTTTTCACAGGTAGCCTCCACAACAACAACATATTAAAGGTGTTATCTCTTTATTGTCTGATAGAAATGAGGAAAAACAATGTATCATCACTTTCCCTCTGCCCTGTATCTCATATCCTTCATCCGGAACAATATGAAAATTCAAAAAACGTTGGGGTGAATACGGAAATAAAAATAACCACATGTTTACATCATGACACATTGTACACATGCTATGAACATGTATAGACGGCCCTTCGGCATCACTGATGTCCACCTTGGCAGGTACACATATTACTCGATGAATTGTCTTGCCTTTCCCTGAATCACATGAATCAAATCATATGATAATGTTTCTCCCACACATCCCATAATAAAACAGATTTCGAGAAAAAATAAATTAAAACCGAATACAGTACAACTCTTTCCATAAATGACAGTTGTACAATTAACATAATTACAATACATCAACATTACTCAATAATTACCACTGTGCCCAAGCGAGCCGAGCCAACGTGTTCACAACCCTGTGACAAACATCAATGGATATATGTTTCAACCCTAATATGATGTTAAGTCTAATTCTATAACACAACATTATTAAAATAAAAAACGCAACAGCCCGAACATCGAACAGCTCAGTCCCTCATTTACTATATTTCATGATTAAACCTTATATTATATAATATCAATATTCATCATCCTCAATATTTACTTCAATGAAACCACAGGTGGTATTTGTAAGCTTTCAATTATTAATTGTACCAAGCAGCCTCTGATGCAGCTCAACATTCCCCTCCCAGGACAGCAGCTCAGTTGCTTCCTGCTCCGCCTCTGAAATAAGCACCGTGTGTGCCTCCTCCAGGGGCTCATCCAGTTGTGCCTCCTCTGGAGGAGGAAAATCCAGGTGTGCCTCCTCTGGAGAAGGCAAATCCAAGTGTGCCTCCTCTGGAGCAGACAAATCCAGGTGTGCCTTCTGAGGAAACTCAGAGGCCTCAGAAGAAAACTCTTCCTGTTCTGCGAAGCTCTCATCTTCACTTGATATCTCAGGTGCTTGAAGTGAGGGCTCTCCCTCTCCAGACTCCACCTCACCAATCCCTTCAATACAAAGGCAACAATACACATTGGTTTCATCATAAAATGCTTTACACTGCAAAGAAAGTAACATTAAAAATAATAATAATGATAAAATAGCAAAATATGATAAACAAGAAAAAACATAAGTACCATTTAAAAATATTATAATAATCCATGTTTCCATTAAAATATCAACATCTTACTCTCTTATGTCATGTACGTTGACAATATGCTTGTCAATTCTTTTGAGTTGTTCTTGACAACTTGACACTGGGCATTGAACAGGAATGGCATATCTGGCAACAGAAATAAGCAAAACAAAATTTCAGAAAATTTACAAAAAGCATTTATCTGAATGATAACATGGGGAACAGTTGTCTTCTTGTTTTCAATTATTTCTGTTTGTTTGCCATTGAACCACACGTGTTATGTATGTATTCCGACAGTTGGTGCTGCAAAGAAATAAGGGAAAACAGACAAACATATATTCATGATGACAAAGAAAGTTCGCAGGATCATGATGCCATCTGGGAGCTGGAGTGAAGAGGATTACACACCGGACAGCATCGTGCCAGAATGGGATGCTTGGATCCGTGGACGCAGGAATGACCCTCCAACTCTTCAGGAGGTACAGAAAGGTGCGGCAAGGCAACAGGTGTTTTGGAAGCGTGGTCAGGATGTGAGTGAGAGGGAGTTTCAAGAGGGTCTCATTGGCAGACGTAGACCTGGCCCCTTTGAGCCAGAGGCCTGGAAGCCAAAGGGAAAATAACAAGGAAGCAAGAAGATATGGCGAGCCAAACATGTTGGACAAAAGGTGATGAAGAATTATTATTATTATTATTATTATTATTATTATTATTATTCAGCAGTAAATATGTTCAGGTTTTCCCTCCTTGGAGTTTCCTTCTGTGTCCATTTTGTCCACCCTATGGATGCGTGTTTTGCATCCTGTTTTTGTCTGTTCCATCCTGATCCGTTCACTGTACGAGCTCTTCCACGAGCCTCGACTTCGTATGCAAAAAAAACTGCAGTTTACGTACGGTGGCACAGGTGAACACAAAATTGAAAAGGAAAGTTTAATTTCCTTTATCAACTTTTTACCGACGCTCCACAGCAGCAGTCAAGTTCCTTCTTGTGTTTGTGAAACAAGTAAGAATGTTTTTATACTCTTGATGAATATGTTTGACTGTTTTTGTGACGTCGTGAAACGACGAGAGCAAAAATATGTTGAACAAGGTTACTAACATATCGTTTGTGTTCCCCTTTACAGCGGAAATTGTGATGTCGTGATGAACAAACGATCTCGTGATGACCACGATGCGTTCAACTCCACGAAGGTTTTATTGAGAACGCTCGGCTCCATTCTGGCACTCACGTCAAACTCAAGGGAGGGCAATGCATCACAGAAATGTAAACGTGTCAGCTTTATATATCTATATTTTTTAAATGGAGCTATACTGTTGCAGGCCAGGGGTCGAGCGAGAAGACCACGAGAGGGGAAAGCTGTCTCGGCTTCCACAAGACTCCCGGAATTGTAGACATTGGGGGCATTGTCATACTGAAACAGGAAACGGCCTTCCCAAAACTGATGACGCAAAGTTGGAAGCACAGAATCGTCTAGAATGTCTGGAATGCTTGACCTCCAGAGGGGATAAGCCACAGGGATGTCCGAACAGCTCCATACAGACGCAGGAAAAGTCCTGGGGGCCCTAGCCGTGCAAAGGTTGGGGGGGAACACGTTCCTCCTATCCACTGAGTCTTCCCGGATCCTGAGCGATGGAAGTGTTGGAGTTGTCACCTTTTGATAAATGTTGTACCGTTGGTAGTCGTAGACAGTCGTCGGATGATTTACTTGGGTGACGGCATTTTACGGCAATATAATTTTTTTTTATTTTCACACTTACCCAGACTTTAAAAACATTTTTTAAACCAAGTGAGAAATGACCGCGATGTGGTCACAACCAGGGATGCAAAAAAAGAAACCCAGGCAGTGTATAATCAGCAGAGGCCGACAGGTCTAATGTGTTTGGTCCACGAGAAAACCAAGATGGCGGCCATATAATATCGGCTGGGTGCCATTGTGGGTGTTGTCAAGGGACAGATGTGGGTGTTGTCAAGGGACAGATGTGGGTGTTGTCAAGGGACAGATGTGGGTGTTGTCAAGGGACAGATGTGGGTGCGGTCCGGCAGTTCTCTGATCAATGGGAGCACATTCCAAAAATCGACCACTATTCCAGCACCAACAACCCAACAACACCAACAAGTCACAGGTAAAAACATTTTCTCATCAATGTTCTTCAAACGTCATGAATCCCAGACCCACGTGACCCGACAGGGAAACTTTCATTGTTGGCTGAAAGTCAGAGAGCTGGTTCGTTTTTTGGGAGTTTGGGAGTTCTGTGGAACGGGTACTTTTACCCACTTTTCCCGTTGTGGTAGAAAAACTCAGCCCAGACGAGTTTTCCCGTTCAGTCGAATTCATTTATTGTTGCCTGGGAAAAGAGATTCCGGATAAACGTCGCTCCGAATCCAAACATCCAGTCCGGTTTTTGTGACTCGCCCGCTGTTTTAGCACCACGTGATCCTCGTCACAATCACCTCTTCTGTCATTTTGCGGACAATCCGGTAAAGTTTTGTGTCACCTTCCTCTGTCTGGCCTCTGATCACGACGAACCCTCAAAGTAGGGGAATGGGGACGAGAGAATGGAATGTTGGGTGGTTCGTTTCCCTGAGATCTCATAACGGGGTTTAGGCCCCGTTCCGCACTCAAGGAGGGGAGGGATGAGCGAGTACCCATTTCGTTTGGGGAGGTAGAGGCTCAGGAAGCGAGTACATCGCAGATCAAAGGAAATCGGTCCTTGGAGGGAGCTGTGATGGGGTGGAGGGGGACACGGGGAACCCCTGAGATCCGGGATCCTGTACATGGACACGTTACTGACCACAGCACAATTCCTCGACTGTCAGGATCAGCAAGGTCGGTCCGGTTAGTGGAGAGGGATCCGGGATGGCTGGGGAAGGGGGGGGGGGTTGTGAGCTGAGGACGGATATCACCGGCGGTATGACGTCATCTCGGTGTCGGGGAAATCCGTGCTCCTCCCACCTCTTCACACATTGTTGTTACCTCCACCACCCGGAGGTTGGACGATCGTTATGTTTTCATCCATGTTTGTTTATCTGTGAACAGGGTATGTTAATAAGTTGTGGATGGATTCGGACGGAGTTTGGTGAACAGGTGTGGTGTGTGATTCGATTTTTGGTGAAGATCTGATCCGAATCCGGATCCGGGAATGTTTTTAATACCGTAAGTAATTAATCACCATGGAGAGACGAGGACCAAAAACGATGTACATCATGATATTTCAATAAGTTGTGGATGAGTTATGTTGAAGATCAGTGGATGAGTTGCTTCGGTGACAATAACAAGACGATTCGATTCTGGTTCAAGTCCGGATACAGATCCGTCCTACCAGTGGCAGACAAAATGTTACCTGTTCTACCTGGCGGACAGGTATGTTCTCTTCCAAGTGTTGCCAGGTGTCGCTCTGTGAGTGATTTTAAATATATTGATCATTCTGTCTGTTTGATTGTTAATCACCTCCAGGTCACAATTCTAAACCGATCATCATTGAACTTTACCAAGTTGTAGAGGAAGTCTCATCTGAGAACCCAATTGATTTTGAGGTCAAAGGTCATCTTGAGGTCAAGTTTCTAAAATCGTCATTTTTCATCCGATTGATATTTGAACAAGATTTGCATATTACGTCACTGAATTGGGAAACTATTTTTGAGGCCAACAGGTCAAACTTCAACTGAAGGTCAAACTTCTAAAATCATCAATTTCAATCTGAAAAATCATCAATTTTCGTCCCATTGACCTGAGCCTTGATTGAGATTGTCAATTTTAATCATAATTAAATGGACAATTTGAGGTATCCATGACAACCTTTGGAGAGGGGGTGGATTTTCCAAGTATCGTGCTCTGCACTCCGTCTTATTGTTGTTTGTTTTTTGTCTGGTTGTTTGTTTGTCCACACAGAACGTATGTGTATAAATTTATTGGATCCTTAAGTACCCCAAGATCCTATAAGACCCTGAAAACCTCCGAAAACCCTTTTATCGCCTTTCAAACCTTCACACCCTTTGACACCCGAAGACCCTTTTCGACCCTTTATAACCCTAAGTCCATTTAAAAACCGAACACCCCGAAGACTTTCAAACCCGAAGACCCTTTTAGACCCTGAAGACCCCTCTGGCCCTTTCGACCCTCAATATCCCAAATAACTTTGAAGACCCTTTGGAGGCTTCCAGACCTTCGACCCAAGGATACTTTAGAAGCCTAAAACCCCATAGACCCCGTTACACCCTTTAGAATCCTGAAAAAAAGTTGTGGATGGACTTTCACAAAACTCGGTGGATGAGTTGGTCAGATGACAATAACAAGCCAATTAAATTTTGTTCAGGTCAGCAGATCCGGCCTATCGGTGGGATACAAAACGTAAACTGTTCATCCTGGTGGAGGTATGTTATTCACCATTAATCACCAAATCCCAATCCACTCTGTGGACACACAAATGTGTTGTTCGCACAATTTCACCCCACATGGTTCCACCAGAGGAATCAGGAAGTGACGCCATAACGTGACACAGTGTGATGTCACTGCCGATCCCGCAAATAAACCGTTGATGTCCGAAGAACCGTTGAGTTCATCAAAGCCAATTTGTCAGACGGCTTGTTGACTCATTCTGATTTGCATTACGCCGAGTCTGCCCCACACCCCACTCCACCACAACAACACTTCCACTGTGGTGGTTGAGGGTCCCAACGTACCTTTTCACAGACCATTTTGATCGTTCTTCAGAGGGACATTTACGGCCTGCGAACCTGAGTTTTTGACATGGAAAACTCCCTCAGGGAGGCTCCAAATCACCGGTCATGCTCCTCATGTGACCTTCCACGTGCATCTTGGTCTATGCTCTGGACCTTCTCTGAGCCCGTGTGCCGAGGCTGTGTGAACTATGAGGGCATAGACAATATTGAGGTCTTCTTGAGGAGGGCATGTGTGGTCAAGCACTTAGTGTTGAACCGATTGCTCGTGGTGAAGGAGGAGGAGACGAACGGCTGTTTAAACCCAATTTGCGAAAGCGTCTCTCGACCGTTCCAGCCCGGGAACGTACGGTGGCACAGATGAGTCACGGAGGATGAGCATGAAGACCATTCCCATCACCCGCGGCTGCAAGTCGTCTCTCCAACATCCCGTGAGTGTCTCTGAACGTCACCAGTTTCGTGAAGTCTCATGAGCTGCCCGTGTTGCAACATCAGGGTCCAAACCCGAGATGGACGGTCTCGGTGTCGCCACCAAGAGCACTCCAATGCAGTCCAATCCCTACCCACCCGGAGAGTGGACTACGCACATTGACCGAGCCTGACGTTTTTGTGACGTCCAAGGAGGTTGCAACTTGGCTGCAGCTGTGACCGGTCTCCCTCCGTCTAGAACGGTGCTGGATGTGGTGGCTGGGACGCCCGTGGTTCATACTGACGGACACGGCCCCGAGCGGTGTGACACGAACATAGATGTCGGACGGTAGTGGTGCCCAAAGGTGGACGGGGACTGAAGACTGCTCTCACGTGATTGTCCATTATCGCGCCATCAGACCTGCATTTGGAGCATAATGCGGCCCTGCAGCCTGACCCCCTGATGGCGTTTGATTCGGCGAGAAGGACCATCTCGGGATGTTGGCGGAATCCCCGACGGACTCACGGGTCATGACAAACTTGCAGCCATCCTGGCCCATCCTGCCACCTGTCCCGTTGCTGTTGGGTCTACCCTGCCACGTGTACCATTGACTTGTGGGGGTATAGAGGTGGAGGAAGTCCACTGGGTTGCACCAACTGTCACGAGCGGCTGGAAGAGGACACTAACTCCGTGCAGAAATCCTTCCGTGGCTGTGCATGACACCATCAAGAAGCAGGATGCAGGACATGGCCGAAAGGTAGTGTCCTGTTCAAGGGGGCTACGGTGTCCCCGAGCAGTGTTGGTCGATATAATGACCATTGTGCGAAAAGAATAAAAAACTGAGCACAGAGGTGACATATATTCCATATATATAAGGGTGAAATGTTTGTTTGTTTTGACCCTACTCCTCTGAGCTCCCAAGGTTAATCACCACAAAACTTTATAGGATCACATTGTTTCCCACGGTGCACCTAAATAGGGGGTTTAAACAATCATTTTTCTCACAATTCATAAATTATAAACACACGAGCTGCCACCCGTTGCCATCTCCGCAAGGATACATCCACATGCATTCACGTTTCATCATTGTCCATTTTCTTTCGGATGTCAACCCGGATACCGATATATTGTTGTGGTACCGGGTTCGGTGGCAAGGACGACCGCAAGATGGAGCAGTTGGGCCGTCTCCCACTGAACACCGGAATAGAAGGTCGTAACCTTCGGATAACTCCGAAGGTCACGGGTCCCTTAGTGGACCATGGATGCCAATATTTTGACGGCGTGGGGAAGGGTTCATTGTCTAATTCCAATTTACCTAAGTACCCACGCCGTCGAACGAGCGGAAAAGCCACACCCTCGGCCGGCTTTGTCCGAACCGAGTCGCTGTTACCGACTCGGATCTGGCGTAACCGAGCGGAAATTGCCAAAGCAGCGCTGGACCAAAAATCAATTTACGGCACAAATGGCCTCCCAAACTCTCAAGTCCGCACCGTGCTGGGTCATTGGTAGAAACGACAGGCAACGAGCTGGTGCGTTTAACAGGGGTTTATTTACAATAATCTGGAAGGGAGACACAGAGCAGAGTTATCCGAATATGCAGGCAATTTACAATGAGCGAAAAGCACTTAACAATTCTACTTAACAGACTGGCATTTATTAACTTTAAACTACCCCGGGGCTTTTCCATACGGCTGGCTCTTTCAACTATAGGTTCAAACAACCATGATTCCCATCGCCTGTGTTGGTGTCCATTATTAATTTGGGCCCTGCCTACAAATTTTCACTCGTGCTTTTGCACAATTTCATGGCTGGGCAGCGTGGCTCACTTGGCAGGGATTTCCCTCCTGCAGGACTCTAATTACGGCACCCCTGGGCGCTGAGGCTCTCTCCGAGCCTACCTGCTCCCTATGAACGCGGGGGCTTGCCCTTCCTGGCATTGCCCCCCTTCCATGCACACGTGGCATTTTGGTGCTCTTGGTCCCTTTCCGAGGGTCGCCCGTGCCCACTACACTATCCCGGTCCCTTGGACCCTTGGCCTACTCTGGCCGACTAGTCCGGTGCCCTCCACTCATTACGCTCATAACAACAGCCACACTCCCAGCCGGTCAATGAACGCTTGCACCCCTCCAAATGGGTTTCGTCCCTTCATACACCACTAACACAGAACAACCTCCTTTTGGTAAATTTAACTAACCCACAAACTAACATTACACTGACCCCGGAGTCCCTTGGGTGGGATTCACTCCTCCCCCCAATCATTCATTCGCACCATGCATTCCACATTCACTTCACTCACACACTTGGGCCTGGTGACTCACACTCACTCAACATGCTTCTTTCGATTTTTCCATTCACTCCACACTCTACCGATGTTCCCATCACTATCTCGTGCTCCCTCATCGTCCCTCACTCAAATGCACGTTCCATTTAATCTTCGTAGCTAAGTTATGTCCCCACGACACATTCCATGTCCGTCCATGTCTCCCAAATCGATTCTAAATCGAAATCTACTTTCCCACTAACTAGTCCATGGAGGATGGCTCATGCTCCCATGAGGCCGGTCTATCTAAGCTAAACCCATCCCGCTAACTAATGCTCCTATGCCCAACCAAGAAGGATGCTTGCCACATCCTCCTGGGGCCGTGTACTTGGAGCAAGGCTTCTTTTTTTTTCTTGCACCGCCAAGGCGGCGGTCTACGGCTCACTCGCTCGTCCCTTCCGATGGCCGATAATCGAGGCCTTGTCGTCGCCCTGCGCATCGCAACAAGCACTCGCCTTCGAGGGGTCCGCCATGCGAGCCAACGCGCGCCGCTCTCCCGTAGCTCGCGCCGCAAAGTCCGTGCCGATGACGTCACTCGCACACCGAACCTGCACGGCTTGCCGTACAGTCCAGCCCGAGCGTATCATCCCGGGAACCTGCTCCGTGCGTTCTGCTAACAGAACACGCGGCGTGCAGCACGTGGAGCTTCACACATGCGCCCGCATGTGGACCCGCCCGTTCCAAATTCACACAACACTCGCCTACATTTTCGCCATCCACACGGCCGGCTTGTGTCCAACGTGAAGCGTTCTCGCGCCGGATTGCGATCGCGCAGACGCACATGTGCAGGCCGTGCGCGCCACAGACCCCGTACGCGCCGTCCCGCGAACCCGGCACAGTTGCAAAATTAACCCTTTGTGGCCTTCCAGGCTCGCCATTCATGTCTCCCATCTGGATCAGTCCGTCATCCATTTTCATGCACGCACTCACACACGCCATGTTACTCACACCACTCGCACGTTTCAACACACCTGCACCACTCACACACTCCGGGACAATCACATCGGGGATTTGTGTTAACCCAAGGGGTCCCGGGATCTCTACCCCCCCCTCCCCCAAACTCTGCATGGAACCCTCCACATCATGCCTCGCTCGGCCCGACCTGACTCACCTAGTCGCAGTCCACTTCGTCGAAGAATGTTAATACCGTCTCCCTCTGTTCCTGAGGGGGGTTAACCTGATGCTCAAACTGGGTCTCAACACATTCCACCAGCTCGACCCCATTGTCCCTTCCTATCTCTACTGTATGTGCTCATGTTTAATTTCATGTAGTTTCTCCTCTGCTTCTTCTTATCCCCATGTCTGTTTTCATTTCCGTTGTCTCTTTTAATTTTTCCGTTGCCCCTTTTGCTATTTCTCCCTTAATTGTGGTGGCGTCACTCGTCATCCCGACCTCACCCGTCTCCATTGTGGGCTGGACACATTTTGCACTCCTGGTCGGTTCGGTCGCTCCGCCACGTGGTGCCGCCATAATGCCTTTCACCTCTTCCAGACTCGCCTGCAGGCTCAACCCCATGCACTGTATTTCCAACCGACCGTGGACGCCAATAACTCAACCGCGTGACCTAGGGTCCTCCCGTCTATGGGTTAAATGGGTTACCTAATTAATGACGTGATTTAATTACCGGGGAACACGCCCTTGGTATGCCTTGTCTGAACTGGATCACTCTGGCTGTGTCGTGCTGGCTGTGTTTCCTGTGTTGTGAAAAACAAGAGGCTGTGCAGCCTCTTCAGAGGTATTCATTCTTATGCCTTGTTAATGCAACCGGCAATCTTCCCCAGATCATCGGAAGCTTGAGTCGATAATCCCGCACTGCCAAGAGCACTGTATGACTCGCCGCACATGTTGGGTTGAGGGCTCGCTTGGAAACGAGGGCTCTGCGATGTTAATGCTCACGCGCCATCGTTTCCTCAGAGCGGCGCTGCACGCGCTCGCCTCCATCTCACAGCTCCGCACCCCCATGTCACAGCAAAGGCGCACGTGGCTCAGATTTACTGCAGGAATAATCAGAAAAGAAGTGTTAATGAAATGAAGAAAAAATGATGTAAGCAAACCGAGCTATGAGATCATCGCAACGCACGCCCCTGTTGTCCCGCGAGACAAAAGGGAAGGGACTATCTACACGTGTATTCATGGAATAACTGTATTGGGACCACTATCTGTTGGATGCATGCGGTTCCGAGAACCGCAACTAATACTTACATGAATGTGGATGTTATTTATTTTTTCTTCTGCGTGGTTTTGAAAAAAAAATTTGCAGTCCAATTACGTGATATTGAAAATGAGGTGTAAATAAACGAAAACGAAGCCGCTTAAAAAATAAATTCCATTTTGTCTGTATGTTTGGAAGAACAGCCAAACTGCCCATAAATACTCCATATACACCTCAAAGTGTATTAAAGGACATCATGGCTTTCTTAACACTTCCAAACCAAGTGGTTAATTAATGAGGGTCTCTACACAGGGTATGTTTCAATGTTATGTGAAGATGTGTTCATAACGAAGCTGTTGAAAGAAAGATGGTGAAGATTTACGCGGGAAATCCCGATATATGGTAATAACTGGTAATAACGATATATGGTGTGCATCTGGTAATAACTTCCTTGTGTTAATAAGTTCGCTTTTTCAGACGTCGGTGTGTGTTGTGGAGCAAAGTCAGCCCACATGGAGGTTCTTCAGCTCAACCGTTTTTAACGGGGTCTCCTGCTGCCCGAACTCCACAGCTCTCTGGCGCCATTCTCGGTTCCACCTCGTCAGTTCCGGTTCGTCATGCATTCATTAATATTCATGTAACTCCCAATACCAAAAATTCCTTTTTTCGTGAAAATAACAACTGGTAATGAACCGCCCCCCCCCCCCAAAAATAGTAAGCATGTAATGCAAGGTAACATGTCACGTGACAAAGTCCTTGGTCCATTCAGGGGCTCGACGATGTCTAATCCCACGACGAACACCTGTGTGGCTGTAAAAGTTTGTTTTTTTAAATAATTTAGTTTTCTTGGACAAGGACAACTCAAGTTTACAGCTATAAACTTGTGTCTGTTTTTTCTTTTGCAATATTCGCAATCAATGATCTGAATTCTGAACCTTAGGAGTTTATTCCATCTGAGGAAATAAATTCCACGACAGTTTTGGCGTAGTCGCGGCAGGGATGCAAACCCGAAGGAACAAGAGGTGAAACGGTGAAGAGCCACAGGAACAAGAGGTGAACGCTGACTGGTTGAAAGGATGAGGACCCTGGGTACCTGCAAAGAATTAAGGTGAGGAGCCCTTTTGATTATCCTCAGACAGAAGCCGGAGGAATAGTGATTGTTGGATGATAACCAGGAATTGAAATATAGAGCTCACGTACTTGTGTTATGCTTGGTGTTGGTTTAATAGTTGGGGTGGTGGGCTTGGGATCCTTGGATCCCGAGTTTGAATCCCACTCAGCTGTCCTGAGTTGCACAAACATATCCTGTGCTGCACACCAAAACTCCTCCAAAGTCTTGCTTTCAAATTGCATTTCAAGAGTTCGATTTGTCCGCAAATCAGTAACATCTTCCTTCAGCTCTTCATCATCTGACATTTTCTCCAAATTATAGGAATATGGATTCATGATCCATTCTTCTGAAATCTTCAGGTCTCCAGCAGCAAAATATTCATCAAGCGATTCAGACAGCATTTCCAAATGAGCCACAATTTCTTCACGCACAGTAGGAGTTATGGATCCAGCATCATCAACCATCTCTTCTGGTGAAGGAAAATTTGAGAGACTGCCTCTTTCCATCCTTCGATGCCAATGATGTAACTTTTCGTTGAAGGATGTGAACATTTCACAAGCCTTCAATATGTTTATCCCTTTTCCTTGAAGAGAAATACTCAGGTCATTCATACGAGTGAAAATGTCAGCAAAGTAAAGCCAGCATTTGGGTGAATTCCTGTGATTCCAATGCCCCAACCAGATCACATTCACGCTCCTCCAGGAAAACTTTGATTTCTTCCCGCAGTTCAAAGAATGGCAGCTTTTCCTCATGACAACCAACGGACTTCTGTGTGGAAAAGCAAAACTGAATGCTCACAACCCCGATCCTCACAAAATGATTTGAAGATGCGATGGTTCAAAGCCCTCCCGCTGATCCAGTTGATGATCTTCACACAAGTATCAAGGAGTTTCTTCAAATTTGGAGGCAATGTTTTTGATGCCAAAGCATGCCGATGAAGAAAACAATGGGTAACTTGCAAGTCTGGAATGTCCTTTTTCATCAATGCAGAAAATCCAGATTTATTTCCAAGCATTGCAGGTGTCCCGTCAGTGCACACAGAACCAATGACTTTGATATCTAAATCATGTTTAGCAAAGAAGTCTTTCACCAGCTACATCACATCCTTTGCAGTTGTGTTTTTAGGCAGATCTTTACAAAACAGGAAATCTTCCTTCACAGCACCATCATTGACATACCTCACTAATGTGATGAGTTGAGTACAACTGGAGACGTCAGTTGACTCATCCAACTGAATAGAGATTTTAAAAGGACTGGCTCTGACATCTGAGATGACTTGGTCCAAAATATCTTTACTCAAATCACTGATTCGGTTGTGAATGACATTATTTGATAGGGGCACCTGTTCAAATTTTTTTCTTGCTTCTTTGCCCAGGATAATTGTTGCCATTTCCAGTGTACATGGCTTGATGAGATCTTCCGCAATTGTATGGGGCTTCTTGGATTTGGCAACTCTATATGCCACTTGGTATGAAGCAAGAAGTAGTGTTTTTTCAACAGAAACGAAAGAGTTCCTTGTGAATCAAAACGAGCTCTTTTGATTTTGAATGACCCAACATCATGTCCTCCAACATCAGCTCCGCCATGCTTGTTCTTGAAGTGCTCATGAAGCTTGGATGGCTTCAGATTTGAGTTGGAAAACACAACGTTACAAAGAATGCACTGGGATTTTTGCAAGCCATCATTTCCTGTTGTGCAAGTGGAACCAAAGGACACATAGTCATCATTGCATTTCCTTCTTGTTGACCTGATGAACGGTTAATCTGCAAAACAGAAATAGAAAAATATGACCTAATATGAGAAAACAGAGAGAGAGAGAGAGAGAGAGTAACAGACAACAGAGTAATGCGAGAAGCATACTGTTAAGGGCCTTGGTGGGTGTTACATTTGAAGCCAGGAACGAGGCCAGAAATACAGTCTCACCAGGAACAATCAACACATCTTTTAATGCACCCATCGGCTCGTACAGTGTGCTCGTACAGTGTGCACGTTTCCGACCACGCCCCCTCTATCGACTCTCCAATACATCACATAACCTTCACCTCAAGTCACACAACATAATCCTTCAAGTCATCTGGTGGTTTGGATATTCGCTCCGAACGACGTACTGGTGTCACCGAGGACTCAATTTCCACTGGAGGTGTTACATTTGCTGGGGTTGTGGCCATCGTTGTTGGCTGTACGTCAACAACAGGCTCTACCTTACCCGGGTCTACTCCATCAGATTTCCGAGTACGCATCTGATCAACATGACGTCGCAATGTTTGGCCTGACTCACTTACAACACGATATGATACAGGCCCAGTTTGCTTCGAAACAACTGCTGCCATCCATGGTGCTCCTAACCCCATATTATTGGCATACACAGTTTCTTGTTCCTCAAATTTTCTTGAGGTTCCACCACGATACTCCTTCTGTTTGTCCTGATACTTCCCCACCTGAACACGCAACCTGGGTTTGATCAAATCAAGTGACTGCATGAGGTGTAGCATTGTACCTTAGCTGAACCTGAGCGACTTTGTTGGACAACTCATCCGTGTCCGCTGACATCTTTTTCATGGGCTGTTTAAAGGTTTGTACCAAACGTTCTGCTAACCCGTTACTGGCCGGATGTACAGGAGCCGTGGTGGAGTGATAGATTCCATTGCGATGGCAAAATGTCCTGAACTCTGCGGATGTAAAACAAGTGCCATTGTCTGATACCAAATGTTCAACTTACCCATGGGTTTTGAACACATCCATTCGGCACTTAATAGTTGCCTTTGTCGATGCTGAATTTGAGGCCACAATCCGAATCTCAATAAATTTAGAGAAAGCATCCGCTGCAACAAAAAACATGTGTCCCATAAATGGTCGTGCGTTATCCACATGCAATCTCTGCCATGGTCTGGCTGGTAATTCCCAAGGATGTAAACTCACAATTGGAGGATTCCTCGCATTCATTTGACATGCATTACACCGATGTACAACACTCTCAATGTCCTGACACAAATTCGGCCACCAGAAATAACTACGAGCTAACCCTTTCATGTGTACCACTCCAGGATGAGTCTCATGCAATTCCTCCAACAACTGAGCCCGACCTGGTTTGGGTACAATTACCCTATTTCCCCACATAATACATTCCCCATTCGTGTCAATGCTTACTTCTGTTCGTCTTCGAAAAAACGGTAACAGCTCATCGGACGGTGATTTATCTTGCCAACCCGTCTGTACATAACGATACACCTGACACAACAAAGGGTCCTTCCTCGTCCAGACACGTATTTGTGATGTTGTGATGGGTTCCGAAAAGTTGTCCATCAATTGCCTGACAAACTCAAACTCTGGTACCTTTGGGGCATCTGGTAACCTTCCGTCAGGTAGGGGTAAACGACTTAAAGCATCACAATTACCATGAGCCTTACCAGGTTTGAACCTCAAAGTATATGTATATGCACTGAGAGTAATACACCAACGAATAACCCTCGGTGAAGCCAAATGTGGAACAGGCTTGTCTTCACCCAACAATCCAAGCAAAGGCTTGTGGTCAGTATGGATTTCAACCTTACGTCCCCAAACATACTGGTGAAAATGTTTCATTCCGAAGATGATGGCCAGCCCTTCTCTATCAATCTGCACATAATTACGTTCTGCGGGCTTAAGAGATCTTGATGCAAACGCGATTTGTCGTTGACGATCGTCTTCCATGATGTGAGACAGTACAGCACCAACTCCATATGAAGAAGCATCAACCGACAGTACCAGGGGTTTATCACCACTGTAGTGAATCAAAACATCCACGGATGGAAGCAAGCGCGATTGCCTCCCGGAAAGCCTTACTCTGCTCCACACCCCACTTCCATACTACACCTTTACGTCGCAACTTGTGAAGCGGTTCAAGAACTGCAGCAACTCTCGGCAAAAACCGATGATAATTATTCAGCATTCCGAGAAAACTCTTGAGCTGCGATGTATTCTGAGGTGCCCGTGCCTCCACAATGGCCCGGATGGACTCTTGCACCAGCCGTACACCGGTTGCATCAACGCGATACCCATAATACACCACAGAATCAGCCAAGAAAGCACATTTGGCCTTATTCAGATGAATCCCTGCCAGCCTCAACCGACTGAAGACTTGTAAGTGGCACAGGTGATCTGCTTGGTCTTTACCGGACACAAGTATATCATCCAGTCATACGACCACAAAATGACTGTACTTCAGTAAGTTTTCCAGGAAGTTCTGAAAAATAGCTGGGGCCGATAATATACCAAATGGTTGACGGTTGTAGCGATACAGACCACAGATACAGATGTGTATTGATCGCCGTGTAGTCCTTTGAATCCTCATCCAACTCCAGCTGCATGAAAGCTGATGTGAGGTCCAACTAAGACGACTATTTTCCACCACTCCTCTCCGCTAGAAGATCCTCCACTTTTGGAATGGGATACTGGTCAATCACGGCTGCCTGGTTAAAGGTAGATTTGTAGTCACCACATATCCTCAATGAACCATCTGACTTCAAAACAGGCACAATTGGAGAGGTCCACTTTGAATACTTGACCCTCTCCACTGGGCCCTCCGACTCTAAGCGGTCAAGTTCATGGTCAATCTTTTGCTTCAGAGAAAATGCCACTGGTTTGGCCTTCAAAAACTTGGGCTTACAGTCTGGCTTGGCATACAATGTAGCTTTCATGCCAACCACCCGACCTGTAACCCCAACAAATAAGTCCTCATAATCAGCTAACACCGCTGCCTCTGGGCGACTATGCATCTTCAGCTGCTTGATCTCCGCCCAGTTCAACTTCAACTGTTCAAGCCAGTTTCTGCCCAACAAACTGGGCCCACTCTTAGTAACCACCACTCGCAATAATTTTTGCTGACCTCTATATCTCACTATGACATCAGCCTCCCCTACCAAAGGGACTGTTTCACCAGTGAACGTCTTAATAGTACGGAGAGAACGGAGCAATGGTGGTCTGCTTTCCAAAGAATCATACACTTTCTGACTGATGACAGAGCAGGATGCTCCCGTATCTATCTCCTTGTCAACCTTGGTGCCTTCCATTTCCACTGTGCATGTAAAAGCTCCAGAGCTGGACGTGTGATGCAGTGTATCATCATCCACGTCACCGCAATCCATCGAGGTGTAATCCCCATACCTGGACATCTCCGAATCAGGTGCGGCCTCCTCCGTTGATGAATCCATTCAATGGACTCTAGTCTTCGGTTGAGTCACTTCCCGACGACTGGAGTCCACCTTCCTCCCACAACATCTCGCAATATGACCCATTTTACCGCAACGAAGACACGATTCGGTTTTAAATCGGCAACTGCTCGGAGCATGTTTTCCACCACATCGCCAAAAGCTGACGGTCCTCGATGGCATAAATGACAACATCTGGACTGTACTCGGCGATTTGTTCCCCACAGAACCTTCACGAATCACAGCAGCTCCACGTCGAGCTGACTCATGTGCCAGTGCTTTTTCAACCGCCATCTTCAATGTAAGTCCGTCGGTTCCCAACAGCCTCTTCTGAAGGCTTTCGTTACTCACCCCAAATATGAACTGGTCACCTATCAACACATCAAGCATCACCCCGGATTCACAGTGTTCGCTTGCTTCTCGTAGTTCTGCAAGGAACGAACTGATGGATTGCTCCGGTCTTTGCGAGCAACCCCTCAACTTGAAACGCGCCAGAGTTTTATGAGGCTTCGGTGAAAAATGTTCTTTAACAATTTCCACGATCTCTTCAAAATCGACTTGTCCCGGTTTCCTGGGTGCACACAGTAACCGGATGACTGCACATGTTTCGGCTCCCACAACCGACAATAAAATGGCGCGCTTCGTGCCGCCCTCCGTGATCTTGTTCTCCTCGTAGTAAAATGACAAACGTTCCACGTAAACATCCCATGACTGATCGGAGTTGAACTCCACTTTCCCGTACGCAGCCATCGTTTACCCTCGTCGCCAAATGTTACATTTGAAGCCAGGAACGAGGCCAGAACGACAGTCTCACCAGGAACAGTCAATACTTCTTCTAATGCCACCATCGGCTCGAACAGTGTGCACGTTTCCGCCCGGTTCCGACCACATCCCCTCTATCGACTCTCCAATACATCACAGTGGGGGTGGCGCGCTGTCTGTCCTGATTGGACAGGGTTTCGGCCAAACCCTTTCTGGGCGGGGCGAGATCCTCCGTCGAGGAAAACTCCGCCCACGTACGTGACCTGCTGCACGTTGCCGAAAAGCGCTGAAGGAGTGGTGGATTGGTTTGTTGGTTGTTGGATTTAATAACCTAACTGAAAAGAAACATCACAGCGCCCACATTTAATTCCCATTAGGATGAGACACAAGGGCGGTTCTAACTATACACATACTTTACGAGATAACTAAACTTTGGGACTGCTGTCTGTTTGAGTGCAAATGGCTTCCAGATCTGTAATAATACTCCAGGACCCTGCAATTAAATTTAATTATCATGAGCAAAGTGTTACTACGGTTTGTAACGTAATTGCAATTAAACACAATTATTCATAGTAAACTTTAAAATTCATTTATCTCATATACCAAATATATAAATTAATTTCGTTAGATAAATTTATAACATTTATAAGCAATATTGTAAAGTTTTTTATGAGCAAAAATCAGTATCCGTATTAAAGAAGATTCAAATTTTAATTGAACTACTCAATTTAGGAGTTTATTTATACGTTATTCACAACATGCGCAAAAGCAAATAATATCGTGAAAAACTAAACCTCGTTGGATTATTAAAAACTTCACATTACATAGAAACACTTACCAGGATTAGGTACACTAATTTGACTTTCATCGACTGTATAACTGTATAACATCGAAAGGTACACTTTCATCGACTGTATAACTCAAATAATTACCACAATAATAAGGCTGAGAAGTTGCAAACATAATTTAATCTATCTATAATTCCAGCAGTGTATGTGTGTGTGTGTGTGTGTGTGTGTGTGTGTGTGTGTGTGTGTGTGTGTGTGTGTGTGTGTCTGTCTGTCTGTCTGTATGTGTGTCTGTATGTGTGTCTGTCTGTCTGTATGTGTGTCTGTATGTGTGTCTGTCTGTCTGTATGTGTGTCTGTCTGTCTGTATGTGACCGCCGTTGATCGACGACCGCCGGTCCGATCTCATTGAAACTTGCCAGGAATATTGCCGGGAACCCGCGGATGTGCCTTTTCGAGGTTTGATATTAATCGGACGAACAGTTCCCAAGTTACGGCCATTTATCTGTCGACCAATGACAAGACACGGGGCTATGACGTCACAATTAATGTTTATTTCTTTATTTTTGCACGGTTGGCGTCGCAATTCTTCTTCTTCGTTTGGTATGACTTCACAATCGACGCTGGGGACCTGAGTATGTGCCTTTTCAAGGTTTTATATTAATCGGACAAGCGGTTCCCAAGTTACGGTCATTTATCTGTCGACCAATGACAAGACACGGTGCTGTGACCTCACAGTTAATATTTATTTATTTTTGCACGATTGGCGTCACAATTCTTCTTCTTCGTTTGGTATGACGTCACAATCGACGCTGGGGACCTGAGTATGTGCCTTTTCAAGGTTTGATATTAATCGGACAAGCGGTGCCCAAGTTATGGCCATTTATTTACCAAACCAATGACAGGACACGGTGTTATGACGTCACGAATAACGTCACAATTAATGTTTATTTATTTTTTTGTTTTTTTTGTGAATACATTTGTGAATACATTTACAGAGAGAGGAGGGGGGAGACAGGGGGGCAAAAGATGGGAGGGAGAGAGGGGGCGTCACAATTCAAGAGAGGGGGGTGAGACGAGGGGGTAGAGAGGGGGGGTGAGAGAGAGGGGGCGTCACAATTCTTCTTCGCTTGATGTGACGTCACAATTGACGCTGGGGACCTGAGTATGTTTCCCAGGTGTTTCCCAAGTTATGGCCATTTATGATACGGTTGATCCGATCTAATTGAAAAAATGCCCCAATCCAGTCATCGTTTACGAGAGTGAAGGAACGAAGCTGCACATACTGGCACGTTCACCCACGAGAGAGGGTACTGGCACAAGAGAGGATGGGACGAGAGAGGGTGGAGGTGAGAGGGGTGGATGAAAAAATGCCCCAATCTAGTCGTCGTTTACGCGCCTACAGGCCCGCACGAATTATAATAAAACCTAATAGCCGCAAGTAAATGTGTCAATAACTGGTCTACAAAAATATCGTTTTTTTTCTTGCATAAACTTTGGAAACTGTTTTTTGCCAACTTTGGGCTGCTGAATCCAAATCTGAGCTCAGATTTGCTCTATCACATCAAGTTTTTGTGCTATCTGTCTGCTCCATATTCATGGATTTTTTTTGCAAAAGTTGACCATTCAGTCTGGCAATCTTGGTGGGGATAAAACAGCAAAAGCTTGATTATTCCGAGTACCCGTATCTGTAAACAGCCCCTATGGTAAACAGCCTGCCATGATCAAAGTGGAGTTATTGTCTGATTCTCTTAAAATAATCAACGTATGCATCAGTAGTTTACGTCTCTGACGTATTTGTGATTTGCATCTGTGAAGACGACCTAATCTGCTGTTAAGACTTCACCTAATATCGCGAGTATTACGCGATTCTCAGTGGGCGGGCACAGCTGATTCAGTGGGGTTGTTTATACCGGTACCTGGTACCTTACACTGCAAGCCTTCTATCTCAACACCTTACACTATGTCTACACCTTCAAAGAGAAGAAAGTGCTGTAACGACCCAGATATCGTCTGCTATATCTGTGGATGCTTCACTTTAGCACCTCAAAGACGCAACATCACCACATTCGTCAAGAGAGTGTACCGTGCCTACTTTAAATTACCGCTTGGAGACCAGGACAAAAACTGGGCCCCTCATCAAGTATGCACGCCTTGTGTCGAAACTCTGAGATCATGGTCTCAAGGAAAGAATGCTAAGCTCAAGTTTGGTGTGCCGATGGTTTGGAGCGAACCAAAAAAACCACCGAGATGACTGCAACTTCTGCCTTGTAAATGTCAAAGGATTCAATAAGAAAAACAAGCAATACATGAAATACCCGAGCATACCCTCTGCTGTACAACCAGTTCCTCATTGTGACAAAATACCTGTACCTGTTTTTACCAAGCTCGCAGAGATTGATGAGGAAGCACTTATTTCATCCACATCTTTATCCGACGATGATGATGAAGAAGCAGATGCAGAGTACAAGCCATTGGATTCGTTTTTTGATCAACCTTCTCTGTATAGTCAGCCTGAATTGAATGATCTGATCCGAGATTTGAATTTGCCAAAACAATCTGCTGAGTTGTTGGCTTCCAGACTGCAAGAGAAAAACCTTCTCAAACCTGGCACAAGTGTCTCATTTTATCGCAACAGAGAGGCAGAACTGAGGAAGTACTTCCACTCTGATGGTCAACTTGTATACTGCAATGATGTTGAAGGGCTTCTTCTCGCTATGGGATTGCTTGCGTATCATTCAAGTGAGTGGAGACTCTTTATTGACAGTTCGAAAAGAAGTTTGAAATGTGTTTTACTTCACAATGGGAACATCGATGGATCCATCCCTATGGGACACTCAGTGACCCTGAAGGAGAAGTATGCAAGGATCAAGGTTATTCTTGAAAGATTGAAGTACCACGATCATGAATGGTTGATCTGTGTGGATTTGAAAATGGTAAACTTCCTTTTGGGGCAACAAGGAGGTTACACCAAATACCCTTGTTTCCTTTGCTACTGGGACAGTAGGGCTAAGGAGGACCACTGGGTGAGAAAGGAATGGCCATCAAGGAATAGTTTGATTCCTGGTGACAAGAACATCATTCATGAACCACTGGTTGATTGGAAAAATATCATCCTTCCACCCTTGCACATCAAACTCGGTCTGATGAAGCAGTTTGTTAAAGCTCTTGATCACACTGGAGACTGCTTTGGCTACATATGTTCAAACTTTTCGAGTCTTCGCGACGAGAAGAAAAAATCAGGGATATTTGACGGACCTCAGATCAGAACATTACTCAAGGACCCACACTTCGTTACAACGATGACCGCTGTCGAAGCTCGAGCGTGGAATGCATTCACTAATGTAGTGCAGAATTTTCTTGGGAACAAGAAAGATGACAACTACCGAGAGATTGTGGAGGAGCTGCTCCTTAGTCTGTGAGCGCTGGGGTGCAGAATAACCATCAAGGTGCATTACTTGCACAGTCACCGACCTAAGCGAGTTTTCAGATAACCTTGGAGATGTAAGCGAGGAACAGGGTGAACGTTTCCATCAAGACATTAAAGTGATGGAAGAACGTTACAAAGGTCGTTGGGACTCAAATATGATGACAGATTACTGCTGGAGTTTGATGAGGGATGTCCCAGATGCTGTTCATGAGATTGTCCACAAAGAGGAGGTTCACTATGTTGTAATACGATCACACCTGTGCCTTTGGATACTTACGCTTTCAAGTACCGGTACTTATTTTGTTATATTCGCATATTTTTGCATTTATTGCTGCATTCTGAATGTCGTGAAAAGTCACAAAACTCAGAAAAATGCTTTGAGCTTGAGTGATGCCTTGTATTTAAGTGATGTACACCATGTTAAGGGGAACTTTTTCCACCTATATATTTAACTTAGTTTAGTGAAATTTGTAAACTTTTCATTCATTAAAAATGTGTAAAAATATGTGCAAGCAAGCATGGATTATATGGTAATGTATGATTAAATATTGTAATTGAAGTAGGTACCTTTCATTGTAAACATTTTTTCATCTATCGATCTTCTAATGCAACAGTGTTTTTCAACTTCGAGTGTAAAATTGCTGTTTTCTCAAAAATAATGATTTTTCATAGTTCAAAAACCTGATGTGAGAGGAAAAAACTTATGACAGATTTGGATTCAGCACCCAAAAGTTAGCGAGAATCCGTTGAAAAACCCCATGCAAGAGAAATTGTGTTGACCAGTGAAATGAAGTGCTTTATGAAAAAAAAATCTAAGAAAGACGAGCATTATGCTCTCTCTTACAAGTAACCTTAATTCAGCACAGCGACCGGCAGAAGTAGTTCGAAATTTAAATAGTACTTGAAACAAACGTTTTACACCGTTTTACAATTAATTGATGTCAAATATAAAATACTAACTTCAAGACTATTAAACAAGCAATTGTTGAATCACCATTATTCCGCAAAAGTGCCGAAATACGAGTTTTCCGAAAATTTATAATGTTCACGATAAAATTCTTTTAATAAAGTGTTCACCAGTGGTAGTACGCAATAATATGTATGGTGGTCAACGTGTTAAGATAAATCACACTCAGTATGGAGACACAATGCAAATTTGTTACACGCTGCAACAGTTTTCCAGCCCATCAGCTCGTGTACGAAAACCAGTCACTCGCCCGTAAAAATGAACAAAGACAAATATCTTATGTCTGCAGTGTAGGTGTAATGATGTACAATGATTGTGTCAGATGTTGCGTTATAATGATTTTAAAAGCAACAAGTCTGAAGACGACAATGGTTCACGAGCGGTATTTGACGATGTTGATTGTTTCAGAAGTCAAGGACGAGACAATGTGATAATTTTTGACCAAGTTATAAAAAATGATCAACATGATGCGGTACGGGTGACAGATTATTGGCTGCAAAATGTCGAAAACCCGGTTTCTTTTCAACAACTTTCAAAATTTGACCTTTGCATAACCTTTAAAGGTCACAAAACAATGTTGTGGACATTCAAATAAGGAAACAGGAAACGTGCTCTCGCTTATTGTAGTTTGTTCGTCGAAGAAGGTCGAAAACCCAAGCTCACAGCTTGGTTTGTCTTTCAATCCGGACAAATCTCACACTCTCACTATGTCTCTTCGAAAGGACCATTTAGAACCCCCCTCCCCCCATCCACTTTCTCAACAATCCTCTGGAAGAAGTCCTTTCTTTCAAGCTTCTGGGTCTCACTATCTGCCATGACCTTTCCTGGGAGAGCCACATTTCAAACCTCGCCTCCAAAGCCAGTCGCCGACTGGGAATCCGCCGTCGTGCAAAGTCCTTCCTCGGCCCTCCTGAGCTCCTGACTACTGACAAAGCTTTTGTCTGCAGCCTGATGGAGTACTGCTCTCCCCTCTGGGCTGGTGCTCCTGCCTCCCACTTTTCTCGGCTTCACGCTGTAGAAACCAAGGCATTTCGGATCATTGGCATCTCCCGCAACGAGGCTGAGTCTTTGGGCCTCTCACTCAATCACCGCAGGTTGGTCGGTGGTCTTTCTGTCTTCTACCGTCTCCTCTCCAGCCTCGCCACCCCTGCTCTCTCTGCGATTTGTCCCCACCACATTTCCACAGGGGGCTCAAGGTCTGCCAACAACCACCTTCTGGTAAAAACTACCAAAATCACGAATCACTGCTCATCTTCACTCTTTCATTCCTCTTTTTTCCCGCCTTTGGAATAAACTCCCTCACTCTATTCTTTCCCATTCTTCCCTCCAGGCCTTCAAAACAGCTGTTCACCACCACCTCTTATCCTCCCCCATCCAAATCCTCGATCTTTTCTACCCCCGATAATTAATCCACCCAAGCCGACCTTCAAATTCCCTGCTTTCCTTCCTGAAAGTCCCTGTAATGTCCATCTTCTATTCCCCATGTTCCCCGTCCCATCCCTCTCCCTTCCTCAGATCTCCTAATGTCTCTGTTCCCCACTGTTTTGTCCTTCCCACTCCTCCCCTCTTGTCTCATTCCCCCCTTGCTGTGCGTTGTGTGTTACCTCTCGCACGAGCCTCGACAAGGTAGACAAAATAAAACCCTGTTCTATTCCCACAACTTTGAAAATTTGACCTTTGGGGCCTTTAAAGGTCAAAGGTCAAGGATGATGACCTTTGGTGCAAAACTTCCTCTGAAACATTCCAGGAACAATATAACGTCATCTAGGCTATATGGCATTTCGCACTCCTCGGATTATCCATACTTTGATGAAATCAGCGTAAAAACAAACTTGAAGGGGGCGCCATGGGCAAGGTGTTTGAGATAGAGCAAAATGGTTTCCAGACTTTAGGTGGGGAATGACCTCAAGATTATGCAGAAAAAAATATTGTCATCCCAGCTCTCAAAGTTTGGGCAGTCGTTTTCTAAGTTTTTGACCTTGTGACCTTGACCTTGGGATGAAAATGAAAAATCGGACAACGACAAGTTTTAGATCATTCATTTTGCGATTCAAATACCAGAGAACCCATTCCATTCAATCAATTCCCAAGGAGAAGATAGATTTTAAATCAGATTACCCCCTAAAAATTGCTATTTTTTGGGCGTGGCTCTGCCCACAATGGGTGTAGCCACTCCCTCATCCATGAAAACACAACTAGACATTGATATCGAACATATAGCCAAGTTTCATCAAGATCGGATCAAAGTCCACGGAGTTATGCCCTGGACAGACAGACACACAGACAAAATGAATATCGTGGTCACTGGCTGGCGCTCGTGAACCAATACTCTGACAACACTGAACAACAAAAAATTTTTACTGGAGATGTGTAAAGTGATTTAGACTAATTTGGGTACGCTGATTTCAAAAATCATAACCGTTTTGCTGTATCACGTCAGGATTTTCAGTAACAGAAATATTCCCATTGCCTAGAAGTCAGGATTTCAATGAAATTTACAAAAATTCATTTATTCATTTATTTCATCATGAATGCTTCAAAATTATAGAAATTACAGAAAAACTCCACTAGAATATAATTAAAAATGCTTTAGGCATTTGGCTTTGCGTTTGTGCTGCTCTGTGTCAGTTTCACAATGCAGGAACCAGCAGAAATCGCCCATCATGTTGGGGTTGTGCCGCCCTTGGTAACGCGTCTCCATGAGTGAAATCTCTTGGTGGAATCGCTCGCCGTGCTCGTCCGAGACTGCTCCCAAGTTGTCAGGGAAGAAGTTCAGGTGCTGGTGTAGGAAATGGATTTTCAGGGACATCCTGGAGCCAAGTTTCCTGAAGGACTCCAGCAGCTGCTGCACTATTTCTTCATAGTTGTCCACGCGCTCGTTCCCCAAGAAGTTGTCCGTCACAGCTTTGAAGCTCCTCCACGCTGCCAGCTCTTTGGGATTTAGAGTTGTCGGAAAAGTTTCGTCCTTCATAATCTGTCGGATTTGCGGTCCAACAAAGACACCAGCCTTGATCTTGGCCTCCGACAAGGTGTTGCCAAACTTTTCCTTGAGGTATAAAAACCCACGCCCATTCAGATCCATTGCCCGTACAAAACTTTTCATCAAGCCGAGCTTTATGTGGAGTGGTGGAAGGAAAACCTTGGCTAGGTCGACAAGGGCGACATGCTTCATGTTGTGTCGACCAGGTACATGCTCTTTTCGCTCTTCCCAATCTTTTCTTCGTCCAGTGATTCTTGTCGTCTCTGCTATCCCAGAGACAAAGGAAGCACATGTATTTCGTGTAGCCTGACTGCAGCCCTAACAACAGCGCCACCACTTTCAAGTCTCCGCAGATGTGCCAGTTGAAGTCATTGTACTTGATGGAATCGAGCAGCTGCCGCATAGTCTCATAGGTCTCTGTCATGCCGAACGCGTGAGCCAGTGGGACTGATGGTTTCTCGTTGCCATTGTGGAGCAAAACAGCCTTCAAGCTGTTCTTCCCCGAGTCGATGAAGAGGCGCCAGTCTGCAGGATCGTGATCACACCCAAGTTCTTTCAACAGACCGTTGATGTCACTGCAGAATGTCATCGTGTCTTCCATCTCAAAGAACTCAGCCATGTCTCTGTGACGTGCTCTGAACAAGGATATCTTGGTGTTAGGTTCAAGTAGATTCCACTGCTGCAACCTTGATCCAAGCAGCTCTGCCTTCGCCTTTGACAGCGAGAGATCTCTTACAAGATCATTTAAGTCTCCCTGGTTCAGAAGGTGTGATTCTTGAGTGTCGGGTTCAAAAGGTTCATCATCACCATCCTCTTCACCACTGCTTCCAGCTATGTTCTGATCAGCTGGAGGTGTTGGAACGGGGTTCTCGTCATCATGAGGCACAGGTTTACGAGCAGAGACGCAGTCAGCGTACTTGATGTGACCTTTATTCTTCTTGTTGAAGCCGGCGATGCTTGTGCAGCAGAAATAACAATCATCATGATGATTCTGCGGCTCATGCCATATCATGGGCACACGCAAATGGCATGCTCGCGCGCTTGCCCACCAACCACTGAGTCAAGGTTGTGTGACAGCTTGTGCAGCAGATGTGTGGTGCCCAGCTCTGTTCTTGGTCCCCCACCTTACACCCGAAGTAGTGAAAGTAGGCGGCCTTCATTTTCACTGCTGTAGATATACTTCGCTGTTGATCTTTTTTGGTATACCGACCACAGACATAACAGAAGTTGTCAGGATGATTGGTACAGGAACGCCTACTCATCTTTATCTGAAAGAAAGAAATACAACACAAGTTAACAACAATTGTACGAAATAGACATGTTAAAGACATATGTAAATTTCATTGAAATCCTGACTTCTAGGCAATGGGAATATTTCTGTTCCTGAAAATCCTGACGTGATACAGCAAAACGGTTATGATTTTTGAAATCAGCGTACCCAAATTAGTCTTAATCACTTTACACATCTCCAGTAAAAAAAATTTTTGAAATTTGTTGTTCAGTGCAATCAGTTACTTCACTTACATGTTAATTCTGTTATTCTCTCCTTTTGATGAAATACTCGTAAACGAGTTTACGATCTACGCAACACAACCACCGAGTACCACTTCTCAAGGCTCACTGGCAGCTGGCTGAGTGATGACTCGTGACTCGTCACTCAAGGACACAAGCCACTCTTTGTCGCACCCCCTGAAATTACATCTCGCAACCCCAGGGAACCCCTGGCTTAATGGTTCGGGTGGTGGGCTTGCGATCCTCGGATCCTGAGTTCAAATCCCACTTGGCTGTTGAATTAATATCAGGTGAGGTTGACACTATCTGTTGTCCTTCTGAGGTTGGCAAAATGAGTGCCAGCTTGCTTGTTATCCTGTGTTCGAGTGGTGACCCGTCCAGGATTGTGCCCACTCGCCCAGGAGACTGCTTAAGCAGCACCAGAGCCCTTATGTATGGTCCTGATAGATGGGTGGATGGATGGATGTTCGGCGTTTGTATTGTTTGAATTTTTTTTTTTCATTGAAGTTGCATATTGTTTGATTTTGATTTTGTTTGTTTTGCACGAAGTGAGCAAGATGGATGATAGATCAGAGAAGGTCAGTAAAGTGAATTTACCTGAGAATGAAGGGAATGTGTGTGATACTACCACTACTTGCGTTTGAGACAGGTATGTGGAATCACACAGGCGCTGCAGCCCGCTCACTGTGGTGGGGTTGGGGTTCGTCAGATCAATTAATGCATTCTCAGGTGGGTGGAGGTAGGGCTCTCGTAGATGATGTGCTGCACAGTCTGTTGCACATATCCGCATGAACAGGCTGCAGATGGACACAGCCCCCAACGGTGCATGCTGGCATTGAACCGGCAAACCCCTGTGCGCAGCCGGTTCAGGGTTACCCATTCTTTACGGGGTAGATCTGCCCCTGGTGGCAACATCATGTTTGGTATGACAGTGAATTGAGTGGGTCGAGGGGTTTGCTGCCAGCCAGTTCTTCATGTATGGAGGGTGTTAAAGTTCGAGCCACACAGGGTTGCTGCGTGGCGAGAGAAGGGGCGGCGCGAAGGCAGACGTTGACGGCCCAGTTGTTGTGAGTCCTGTACGAGATTGTGTAATGGATGCCTGGTGTCCAGCAGGGCCTTGTTCACCAGACTATATGCGTGGTGTTCTCTGTGAAGGGCTGCAGGAGCGATGCCTGAAAGCACTGGCAGGAACTCAGTTGGGGTGGGTCGCAGGCAGCCGGTGACGATTCTCAAGGTGTCATTGAGAGTTGCATCGAGCTTCCATGTGTGTGAGCTCCGGCACCACGCTGGAGCGGCATATTCGGCAGCACTGTAGACCAGGGCGAGAGCACTAGTTCGGAGAGTGGATGTTCTGACTTCCCATGATGACGTTGGAGACGTTGGAGGTTATTCCTGGAGGACACTTTTGTGCGAAGGGATTCAAGGTGTTGCTTGAATGTCAGCTGCCGATGTAGTTTCACCCGAAGGTATGTTGGGGAGGGGTTGTAGGGCAGAGGTGACCCATTGACGTTGACTGTGAGCTGATGGTGGGCCTCCTTGGTGTTCACATGGAAGGCTGTCAAAGTGGTTTTTGCCATGCTAAGCTTCAGTCTCCAGGTCTTGAGGTACGCTGCCACAAGTGCCATGTCTGACGTCAGTACATCGTCTACGTTTGACCAGTTTCTGTCTGAGTGTAGAAGAGCGAGGTCGTCAGCGGAGCCGTACTGTCGTGATGTTGTAGGTGGCAGGTCGCTGACGTATAGGTTGAATAGCATTGGAGCCAATACTGAGCCTTGTTGGACTCCGTTTCTGAGGCGTCGAGGCCTACTGGACTGTCCATCACTGGTCTTTAGGACAAAGCTGCGGTTTGCAAGGATGTTTGTGACAAACCGCACGAGATGTCGATCAGGGATGGTCCGGAGGAGGTTCAAAGTTAGACCCTGATGCCAGACAGTGTCGTAGGCAGCAGTAAGATCTACCAGAACAGCGCCCGCCTTATGGCCTTTCTTAAAACTGTCTTCTATATCATTTAACAGCTTCACGATCTGTTTGGCAGTGCTGCGTCCACGGCGGAAGCCTGCTTGTTCATCAGGTAGTTGGGGGTCGACAACTGGTTCCAGCCGGACAAGGAGGAGTCGTTCCAGTCGGACAAGGAGGAGTCGGACAAGGAGGCTGCCTCTTCTCCAGGTTCAGCATTCAGGAATTCGTTGAAGTGTGCATCACACTCCTCATCCCATGTGGGGATGTAGCAGTGGTGGAAAGCACGTGGAATGGTGCTATTTGCTGACCTGATGAGGAGTTTACAGAGGGCTGAGTAGGCGTTATCCAGGTTGGAAGAAATTGGGGTGTGAAGACTATCTATCCCTACATCCACCAGGTTTGTAAACTGATCCCAGTTAGCCTTGCGGAAGTTCCACTTCTTGACTGGTTTAGTCGGGACTGGTTCAATAGGGCTATCTGGGATGATTATCGACGGCCTATGTTGTGATTTCGGAAAAAAGGTCCAGGATAATCCGCTGGGTATAGGGCCATTCAAATTTACGAAGGCCAGGTCAGGGTTTGAAGTCGTGTTCCACCTGCCTGAGTGGAAGCTATCTGGTTGTTTAGGGGCATACAGAAGCTGCACACCAGATGCTGAGGCCCAGTCCTTCGGTGTGGTGCCATCCGGGTTGGTTGTGCTGTAGTGCTGCGGCACTACTACTGCAGTGCTGTAGTGCTGCCCCATGTGGTGCTGCGGCAATTGAAGTCTCCAGCGTTGATGCAGGGTGGGCCAAAGGCGGGAATGGAGTCTGCATGAAGCTGGGATGTTGGTGGCTTGTGGACATTGATGGTTGTGACGCCTTCGATTTGTGTTGCTGCCCATTCGACGCTGGAGTCTGAGGGAGAAGTAGCAATTGTTTTCCACTTTGCTGTATTCCTGATAAAGGTGGCGATGCCCTGAAAAGGGCACGTGTTCTGGGTTGACACCAGGCTGCGGTCTCTGAAGGTGCATTGGAGTTGCTGTAGCAGCGTTTATATAAACGTTAGTGCTGAAACTGCTGCTGCTGTCATTCACCTGATTGCTCAGTTACCAGGGCTCACCATGAGGAGGTCGACGACTTGAGCCCCTGTGTGTGATCATTATGGAGAAGGATCAGTCGCTGATATAGACAAGTGGTACGAGTAGACAAAAGATTTTTGAGGACAGGTTTTCCAAAGAATGGTACATTCGAAAGAGGTAGCCGAGAAAATCTGAGGAAGGAATTGGACAGGAGAAGTGGTGAAAAGAAACACAAAGGATGTGGATTGGAGAAAGTTTTTCCATGGGGAGAGGAAAGCAGAATAAGAGATGAGAAATCAAAATTGGCTTAGTCTGAAAGATAGCTTACAAAGGGCATGACGTATGATGTCAGAAGTGACAAGGCAAATGGCCATTAGGACAGATGAGGGAAAAGACAAACAAAAGGGGAAGCCCAACCTCCAAATGTGTTGTGCACAGGGCTGGAACAGAGACAGTAACTGAGGAAGTCGATGATGAGGAAGAGGTGCCTCCAGCATATCAACATGTTCCACCCAGTGTGGCTGAGGAACCTTCACCCAGGTATGAACCGGGAGCTCTCAAGGGGGAGCCTTCACTCCGCTTGCAATGCAACCCGACTTAAAAGAGGTAGGTAGTGTTCAAGGTGCAGTGGAGTGAGAAGAATCAGTTACCACAAGTATGACCGCTGAGAGACGAGAAGCAGCGAATCAAGGAAACGATAGCTCCGTTAAGAGCATTCCCAGGGCTGTGAGTGGGACAAGTTAGCTATGTGTCCCGACCTTGGTCATCAACAGAGTTACAAACAATAGCGGAGGAAATATCATCCATTGAGGAAAATCTGAGACAATTTGGTGAAGAATTGGAATGAATCATACAATGCCATTGACCAACGATACGCGGCCGAGACATGCTGTTAAAATTGACAATGCGAGAGGGATTATTTCAACAGTTGAAAACAACTGCGGAATGGGAAGCTGTGCCATTTGGACGGGATGATTTTCCAGAAGCAGCTAAATAGTGAGAATTTCAAACCTTCAGAGAAGCCATTGGGAATTTGCCAATACAAGTGGACTGGGATAAGGTTCAATCGTGGAAGCAGAGGGTCGGTGAAGATCCATCCGATTATTTGGAGAGGTTGAGAACTGCCTTTAAATCATATTCTGGAATGGATGAGAACAACATCACAGTTCCATTGAAATGTGCTTTCATGAATGGGTTGACTGTCAAACTCCAAGGAGATGTTAAATTGTGTATCGGCTGGGAGGCAAAATAAATGAGAGAAATACTGGAGGTCGCTGTTCATTGTACAGGACAAATGGAGCGAAATCAAGGGACACATTTCACAGGGCAGGTAGTGAAAGAGTTGTGCTTAGGAGTTGCAAATAAAATATCATTTCCGTTGCCCACATCACCCACAAACTACAGGAACTGTACAAAGACATAATGGTTTCCTGAAAAATGAGTGAGCCAAGATTTGTGAACAAAGTAACATAAAATGGCCGGATGCTATACCATGAGCACTAAATGACTATGCGATCAACACCGAGCAGCAGAACAGGTCTTTCTCCACATTAAATCTTGATGGGTAGACCAATGAGAGTGCCATCCTCAGCCCCCTTAACGATGAAGCAAATGGATATCCATCAGATGGACGACACTATGCTTGAATTCTGTGTTGCATTAACATGTGTTGTGAAAGCATTTCGTTCACAGTTAAAAGAAGCATGACCTGAACCAGCTACCAATGAGTGCCATGGCTTCGTCTCTGGAGACTTCGTCGATATCAAGTCTCATAAACGAAAAAAACGCTCCAGCCAAAGTGGAATGGACTCCACCTGGTGCTACTGACAACACACACTGCGGTGAAATGCGAGGATCGTCAAACATGGATCCACTCCAGCCACTGCAAGAGAGCCAGCGGAGTGGGTGGCCAAAACGAAAAGATTTGAACTGTCTGTTCACTCTTTCATGGCTAATGATAACCCTCTCATTTACCTGCATTGTTTTTGTGATAATCAACTTGATGGGGGCTAAAGGTGCTGTGCCACCAGCTGATTTAAGTCCACCTTGTGGTATAAATGTCAACTGACCAAACAAAGAAGCTTGCATACTTGCTAAAAATGGGAGTAACACCAACCAAAGTACACATCACCGACACGTTAAACACCTGAATAAGATGAAGTATACCATTGCACAAACACATGAGTAAGCATCCACTGAACACTTTCTTAGCAATATCTTCACACCATGCTAACAATATGAACAAGAATAAGTGTTGGGTTTGTTCTCAGCTTCCTCACTCATCCAAGCATGGGTTGCCCCTCTTGGCAGTCCCACTGCAAGGGGAAGACGTATGTGGATTATTGGAACGTAGACAGAGTAACCCAACTTTGAGTAAAGAAAACACCAGCGGTGATTAAGGAAATAAAGGTAAATGGAAAAAGGGGGGATGCAGGTGCACTAATTGTAAGGAATGGTACTTTCCTTAGGATGAAAGAAATTCAGTCCAATTAACAAATGTGAAAGAATTGAAGGTACACCCACCTCATTTTGAAGTTATGAACAGATAAATGGGGATGGTTTGTCTCATTCGTCAGAAAAGTGATGGACGTTACTTTGGTAACTCAACATGTAAACATTATGCTGAACAAGGGTGGCAATTAAAGGACTGACCACCGGGGTCAGGATAGATATAGGAGTAGATTACCTCACTGAACCCCAGCCAGCCTTAAATAATACCGACTTCATATGTGGACACAGGGATCCATGGTTCCCATTTTGTTGGGCAGGGTCTTGTTATGTAGGATATGAAGAGAGCTAAATACCTTAACAAGGGATGGGAATTTGGGTCTTAGCTGAAGGGTCTTGCTTCAAAAATAAATCTTTCCTTTTTTTTCGACCTTTGGAATAAACTCCCTCACTGTTCAATCCCAATCTTCCCTCCAAGCCTTCAAAACAGCTGTTCACCACCACCTCTTTTCGTCCCCCATCCAAATCCTCGATCTTTTCTACCCCCGTTAATCCACCCCAAACCCAACTCTTTCAAATTCCCTGCTTTCCTTCCTGAAAGTCCCTGTAGTGTCCCTCTTGTATACCCAATGTTCCTGCCCCATCCCTCTCCCTTCCACAGATCTAATGTCTCTGTTCCCCACTGTTTTGTCCTTCCCACTCCCACCCCCTTGTCTCATGCCCCCTTGCTGTGTGTTAGCTCTCATATGAGCCTCGACAAGGTGTACAATTTTAATTTTTTTTAAAGGAATATTTGGTGCTATCGGAGCAAAGATTCAACAGTTTATTTTCATTGGATTAATGTTAATCATTACTGTTATTGTGATTGTGAAGTGCTTGTCAATATTATTCACAAAATGCAGGATGAAAGATGTGACCCAGCTCATAGTTCCAGAACCTGAAGGGGTTGGAATGACCCAGGAAACAAGAGAAGAGACCTTTGAGGGATTTCACCACATTGAGATCGAAGATTTGTATGAGGATCAAGAGAAAGCTGAAAATGACGTGACCATGATGTGATTGAAATGATGGAATTCTGAAGAAAAAAAAGTATATATATATATATGGCTTTCCCTTTTACACTTCAGACACAACCTTCCCTTTTATGTTATTACACTTCAGACATGTTCTCCATTTAATGTGCTTCTATTAACAGGCTCTGTGCTCTCTGAGTACATTCATACTGCTTTGATTCCCCATGCAAATTTCATTCAAAATTGAGTAAAAATTTCATTTAAATTGTAAACTAATGTCGTTTAAATCCGACATTCAAACAATTCTTTAAAATGATGATAATTATGATTAATTGGAGGCCTGTGATCTTGTATAACCCAAGTTGGGGTTAATGGACATCTCTTCTGTAATCAGGGCATGACACTTCCTGGGAGGATTGATAGTTACAGTCCAAAGAGCAAAGAGCGGTCTATCCACACTGGTGGTCCAGTACTGATTGCGTGTCTTCATCTTTCATCAAAGGGTACGCTACGACTGACTCAACTTCCAGTGACGGGCGAGATCTCAAAGGAGAGGCGGCCTATGAGGTACAGTCATGTCACTACCCTGCTCCCAGGAAACACCTGGTGAAGGCTGACTCGTCTCAATTCCCCCACAAGGATGGTGTATGCTCTTGATGACAGACAAATTGATCCTCATATCAATTTGAATTGAAGATTTCCAAATTTTAAAATGTGATATTGTCCTTTATTGGACAAGAGGAGGAAATTGTAAAAGTGAAATCCAATTTTTGGATCTTTGTTAATGGAAGCACATTAAATATACTCTGTTCTGAGAGTTTATTGAACTTCAAAGCTAAATGTTTCTTTAAAAAATAAAACAACTTGCTGACACTCAGAGCCACAGTAAAAGATCCTTGTGAAACTCGAACAGCTGATCAGATAAGCTGAGCTAAGTCAACATGGGTTGTATTTCACAAGTCACCAGAATGTGCTGAACTATATTATTTGACTGAGCTTTATCAAGGCAAGTAAATAAATACTTCAAGTTTATACACAATTGATGAAAAACTTTGCAGTCGCAACAATAATTATAAGAAATATTTTCCTTTAAAATTGATTCTAATTAATTGCAGGAATTTAGATTCATACACATGTATCGATCATGTATACTCCATGAAGCTTATAATTATTTGATGGACAATGTTTCACTGTAACAATGGCTTTTATTGTAATGTGTAAATTGATTCATGACTGAGAAATTGTGAGTCTTGCAGTTGTGTACGGCAAGGGTGACATCTCGTGCCAAGCTTCGTGCATTACATCGAGATCACCCAAACTACACGTCTCAACCTTCTCTTACCATTTGAGATTCATCTGTGGAATTATAAATACTGTTCCTCTCTTTCGTTATCTATCTCACAAGAGAAGTGAATTCTGTATTTTTCTGTAAGGCCCACTTGGCTGTGCCTGGATGGGTTTGAGGGGAGGAGAGTAGCGGCCGAATGAAACCCGAATCCGATCTTGGTTCCTCCTGACTCCATCTTTGCTCTTTCCTTCTTTGGGTTCCTTCTTGGTCTTCCCTTTCATTATAATATGAATACAAGTCTCTAATAATCTGCTAAAAAATGTTTCCAGTGTTAATTGTACAAGCAAGCCTCTTTGGAGATGCTTTGTTTCATCCCTGTATTACAATGAAAAATTTGCAAAATCTTGAGGTTTGAAAAACAACTTGTAATGACAAAAATGTTGAAAGAAATTTCCACAAACAATTCTGATTAAATATGTTGACAACAGATATCACTTCACAATGTATAAATATGGATTCTGTGTGGCTATAAATGTTTTGTTGAAACTTTTCTTGGACAAGGATAACTCAAGTTTACAGCTTTAAACTTGTCTGTGTTTTTCTTTTCCTTTCCTTGCAATAAATGATCTGAATTCTGAACCTGAGTTTATTTGATCTGAGGAAAGAAATTCCACAACACCTCCCACATGTTGTGCGTGCCATTACAAACGAACCATTGTACAAATTGAATGGAAATGTATTGCAAATAAAAAAGAACCATGACAAGCCAAACGATAGTAACAAAAACGTGATGTGTGATGTCCACATGAAGGTCAGCAACAGATGTAAGTGCGACAGCCCGATACTGGATACTTCGTGTTATGATTACTCGACATAATCGGTCAGATAAGCAGGCGGCCTACGTGATCGAACAGAGGTCAGGGAAGAACAGCCTTCGGGTTGTGCTCGGAACCTGTGCTGCAAACGGTCCTCACTGAAGTTGAGGGAATCCTGAACTCGAAATCCTTGGATTATGTGTCTTCAGATGTTGCTGACATCGACGCTGTTATGCCTGGCGTGCAATAGACGGGATGCCATGACACATCAACAACCCAAGTGGTGTATCCTGCTGCAGAGCTGTTCAGACACCGTCGTTGGCATCGCAGCCAGATCCTCGTGAACCATTTCTGTTGCAGCTTTATTAATTTATTTGCAGGATTTTGTTTTTGCACACATTGGATTGAAGAAGAAGCGGGAACTAGAACTTTAATGCGGTGGTTAAAACGATACCACAGGAGGAATCCTGAAGAATAAAGCGTCATGGACACGGAAGGAGCACACAAAATGATATCGCGTAATACTGTTGAAGATTCAGCGTCACTTAACAGCACCGCCATCTCGGGTTATAACGCCGGCTCGTTTGGGTCACGTGCCTCGGATCACGATACCAACGTACACGTGGGCTGTACCATTGGGGATATCGACCCCGGCTTCGGACTGAGTTTGTCAGAGACCGAGCGAAGTCTGCCAGTCCGTAGCCCGTTTTGGTTTTATATACAAATCGAGCGGATTGTTCCTCAGCGCGGCACGAATAAATTCAAGGCGGCAACTTTTGTATAACTCAGCCAGATTTATTGGGGACACATCGGGGAACATGACACAAGCAAAGCATTCACGACAATGTTATAATTAATCTTTAATCTGCTCTGAACTGGGGAGCTCCGGATACGGGTTTCGAAGGGAACCCTAGTGGGATAATCCTTAGGCCTGGACGACGTGCAGTCAAGACACGGAGTACTTGGTGGTGCCTCATGGACGAGAGGGAAAGTGTCGAAGGCACGAATGCGGCTTGTGACAAGCCAATGTCAACGGATTCGAGCGCCCAAGCTCGACCATGCAGCGTGGCAAGATGGCGGCGACGACCTCCTTTTGTCGCCCCGCTCACGCACCAGCCTCGGCGCGTTCAGCCCACGTAGGGTCGACGGCACAAGAGCGAAAGATCTATGGTGTGTTCCAGCTGGTTTCTCACAAGGTCCAGTATACAAATCCAGGCCTGGCCTGTTCACCAGACGAGGCTAAATCTGTGTGTTGGGCTCCGCAGGCGAATCGATGGGATGGAAAGACGTGTCGAGCCATGCATGGAGTCAGGACAGTCAGAGGCTCCGTGACTGGACTCAGGATGAACCTGTGGAGGTCCTGCAGGCTGGATCCATGGCCGAGGAGGAACAGCCGGCCAAACCACTCTTCACAAAGCCGATCGCCGACTCCCCTCATGCAGTTCCTCTTGCCTTTTTCACGAAGCAGATCCCAGACTCGACCAAACCACTCCTCATACAGCAGATCGCAGAGTCACACTAGCAGTTTCTCCCTTGCCTTCTTGGGGCTCGCTCTTCTGGACCGCCTCCGGGGATACGTGATTGGTCCATCCTTCGAGTTTGCAGCCGCTCTCCGCCAATGGGTTGCTGACACGTCTCGTTGACTGACTCTGTCAGAGTGCTGGGCAGGGGCTGGTTCGGAGGGGGGAAGGAAGAAGAAGAACGGCGCCTCTCGGTACACCACCACTGTATGAACACTGGACAGCCTGCGACACCTTCCGACACACATGTAACGTCCGATTACCAAACAACCTGGCGAAACATGCATTTAAGGGGGGATCTGGGCTAATCCTATATTTAATAACCCACTATAAAGGGCCCATTTCCGCAACAATACTTCTTGAAGCAAGAGAAAATTTTCTTATATCACAAAGAAGGAGCACACAAACATTTTGGGTAGGTTCAGGAATTGTTAAAAAAAAAAAAACGAATGTTGATACACTGTATCTATGAACTCATCATTGATCTCAGCAACCCTGTTAACTTAGTATTTTGACACAATTGGTCTAAGTTACTAAAACAGACCGAATATGCAAACACTCCATGATAAGAGTACGTATCTGATGATGGACATGTTTGGACCAACAATTTCATTCATTTACGTCATCTGTGTGCCAACAGAGAGCCCAGAAGCCTTTTCTCATGACTCCATTCTTCACAAGGAGGTTTGAGGTCTTGGAAAGTTAAAAACTTTCTTGAGGTTCAAGAAGAGACATTCAGACACGAACCTTGTCCTGGAGAGAAACAATAAAAGGTTCCAAAGCTCCGTTCCAGTGCTCCTGTGTGAAGAAAACGGTTAAAAATGAATAAATAAATACAGGAAATTAGAAGAGAAACATAGACATGAGAATGATGTAAGTACCTGATACTGTACTTCCCTCCGATATAATCTGAAAACAGAATTTTAATAACATAACATGTGAACAGAATTGAGGTTTCGGCTTTTTCCGAACACCATTCCCATCGCAAGTTGCAATGATGAATCGAAACTGATATCCCAAATCAAAACTGATGTTGGAAAGTGAAATTCAAACGGCTGATCATCAAATGGGAAACCAGAATGAAATGCTGTGAGAAATACTGAAACGTAAAAAATCCCAACCAAGTGCAGGACCCTCAGCTTTCCAAGGTTTTAGACTGTGAGTCAATTCCTCTATATGGGAGGAAGAAGAGGGAAAATGACTTCAGGGATAGTTATTCATCAGTTATCTCTTAACGAATGTAAGTGTAAGTGTTTGGAACCCCAATTTGGAAACGACTACAATCTGATATCGAGGCAGCTCCTTGTCACCCTCGACCGCCATGTCTGTCTCTTCTCTGTGTTGAACTCACAAATCACCCCCACTGTCCTTTCATGCCATACAACAGCTTCAGCATGGTGCATCCAGGTGAGATAACTGTGAACACCTCCACACACTCTGTTGAGATGGCGTGTCCACGTGTGCTACTTTGATGCCGCAAGAGCACGTGTGCAAGGGATGCAGGGAGTTGGGGGGGGGCACTCTTCAGGGAGTCGGGGGAGGGGCTGGTTGTATTGTAAAAGGCAGCAATACTTGCATGCCCGAGAGACAGGTGAAGAGATGCAGCACATGGAGAGAGAGAGACGCCACAGAATGCCAAACCGATGGAGAAGTGTCTGCAAGGTACAAAAAAATGGTCATAAAGGGCAAGAGCCTGCTCCAAAGCCCCATTGGCGTCTCTGCCCAGCCTGTGAGACGCCTCCCGATGCTGTTCCACAGGGAAGACCACATAACGTACACCGCACAGTTCTGTAAACTCTTCTGTTCATCCTGTGTTCTGTTTGAGTCTACCTGCGTAAGAGTAGCTGTTGAAACAGTTACAACATCGGTGGAGCACGCCGATCAGGTTTCTCTGTCACCTCTGAATCTTGGGGACTCAGAGAAGTGGCGTCACAAACAAAACAATCGTCTCATTAACTTTCATATTATAAAAGACAAGCAGAGCCGACCCGTCGCTTCGCTGACGAACCAATTAGTTATCCTGCTTGCCAAAAATTGCTATATTTCCCTCACACTATGTCACGGCCCTCTCTGGTTATTTCCCTCACACTATGTCACGGCCAAAAATTGCTATATTTCCCTCACACTATGTCACGGCCCTCTCTGGTTATTATTCCCCCCCCCCCCACCTTTGACAGGCCTCTCCATTTTTGGCAGGAAGGGGAAGGAAAGGAAGACAAATTCACCCATGCATTTAGTGCTGTAACCCCTCCTCCAATATCCTGTCCTGTCCCGTTTGTTCTGATTTCCCTTCGAAGAACCAAGCAACTTGTAGAGCACTCAACAAAGTGGCTTTCGCACTCAAGCAAAAACTCCATTGAAACGGTTGATAAAGAACGGCAGGCTCGGTCAGTGATTAGTGATCGCCGATCGGTCATCTTAAACACCATGCACCCGGAGACGCCCGGAATGTCAAACAAAAGTCTGAATTGGACAAATGAACATTGTTATCAGTCAGGACTGCTGCCGAGGTCAATGAAGAGGTTTAAATTTTGAAATTTGGCTTGGGTTAAGAGATTTTCGAAGTTATGACATGTGCGGAAATGAAATAAAGTTACGAACTCTGGCGTCTCTGGGTGTTTTTAGCATTGCAACGTATCTAGCGATTCCTCGGTATGATGACCAGGCATTCGAAAAGATGAGTGAGGAAAGTAAAAAAAACACTCGGCAAGAAACCGTTGCGGCCTGTCCCAAGTCAAGGCATTGTTGAGCAGGCCAAAAAACATGGCGAATTAAGATCCAATCAAGGGAGAGTGTGGTGGAGGTGTTTAAATTAAAACAAACACCCAGTTTTCACTCATCCACTCCCTTGGAGGTCCCTTAGTATGCATGCAAAGTTTCAGGCTGCTCGGTTTCATGGTTTTGGAGTTATGGAGGAGACACACTGACATTTATTATTTTAGAAAGAGACGTCCAACCTCTCCTAATGTTTATTTCTGAAACCGCCATCCCTTTTGATCTATTTATTTGGTGTTTTATCCTTCGGAATCGATGATTTATGTTCTTGTGCAGCGTCTGCGAGGCCTGGACGTGGCAGGTTTGGCACGACAATGGAAGGGCTAATTACAGTGCCTTCACAAAGGATTCACACCCCTCGACTTTTGTCACATTTTGTTGTGTCACAGCCTGAATTTAAATTGGATTTAATGAAAAAAAATTGTCACCAATCTACACAAAATACCCCAGAATGACAGAGAAAACCTCACCTGGATCAGGAGCAACAGTCACTCAACCTCCCCGCAGACCTCCTGAGACCCTCAATTTTTTGATTTCCTGAACAAACGTTGGTACATCACGGGTGATGAAGGTTGTGGTCAAGTTTCATCGAAGTCGTGTGTGTGGGATGTTAAAGGCCAAGTGGGAGGTTTGTGCAATTTGTTTTCGTGGACCTTCCAGGCGAGGCCGTTGGCCAAGAGGAATGGTCGTTTGGCCATTCCGTACACTGTGTATTTTTCAGTAATAGGGCTTCGAGAGCTGTTTGTTTGAGGAAGAAAAGAACGAGTCAATAAAAATGGAATGTACAAACCTGGATGATTTTGCCGTTATGATCAAGTTGTCCGAGATCTAGTTCATGTTCTCCCGAACTGGCTGCAGGACAGGAGTGTGATCTGATGGGGATCAATGGGATGAGAGTGGCGAGGAGGACAAATTGGTTCGGGATGATGTTGAGGACAAACGAGGGAGGAAAGAGAAAGCAAAACATGGTTTGAGAAGAGAACTAATGAATGAACGTGAGATTTGTAAGAATTGGATTTCATAATCCAACATAGAGTGTTGGATGTATCCAACATACATGTATCCATACATTGGATGTAGCACAAGGTGTATCCACTGCACGTGCACCTGATTATTAATTACCTTGAACTTGATGGGTACGTGTCAGCTTCGACTCCACCTTGATGATCTCATCGAGGTAAACGAGTGACATGGTGGATGAGGAAGGCTTTTCATCCCCCACTCCCAAACGGTGGTTTCATCCCCGACTACTTCCTGAATTTGTAATTGGTTCAGTGTTCTGGTGATAACTCGCCGACTCTACGCGGAAGACTGTCAAATGGTTAACGTCCACCAACGACCAGTGCCATCAGGCGGGCCCTCCGGTTATGGTCTGTCTGAAGGACGGCGGTAAACATCGATACCTCGTCCTCCGTGAGAAACACCAGGATGGTAGTTTACAGCTGGGTCAGGATTTGAACCAGGGCTTGACAGCTCAGTGCAAGTTCGCAAAACCCGAATGGATGACAGGTAATGTGATGATACGGTTTCTGGCACAAAGTTTCTCCAATAAATCAGAACTACCCACAGCCAACAAGGTCTTTCTCCGTTTCTCAATGGAGTACCACTCTCCCCTATGGGCTGGCACTCCAGCATCATATATATATATATATATATATATATATATATATATATATATATATATATATATATATATATATATATATATATATAATATAAAGTTGAAAGTGTGTCTGTCTGTGTGTGTGTTTGTGTGTTTCTCTGTGACCTCTGCACGCGAAAAGTAGTGGACTGATCCTCACCAAACTTCACATGCTGACGGAACATGTACCCGGGAGTGTCCCGATGTAAAAGAATTGTACTTCCGGTTTCCGAATTATGACGTCATCACTTGATTTCGTAACGTTAATTTTTCAAGTTCAGCCGATTGACATGGGGCCAACGTCATATACAATATATCTAACATGATTTTAAGTTTTTGTTTGTTTGTTTGTCTACACGTGCTAATCTCCTGGAAGGTGCAAGATGGGAGCTAACCACTGAAACAAAAAATGTCGGGATAGGCCCCGGGAAGGTTATAGGCTATGTGGCAAGGCCCCTCGGCCGGGGGCGGGGGGGAAGGGGGTGTGTTTCCCCCTCACCAACCCCCTCAGCCTATGACTGCCATGGCCCAATAGGGAACTGATACTGTGCTCGCGTCAGACATATGTATAGAAGATTAAATTCATTCAAAAAGAATCCAGGCAGCGCCGGGTGCATTCACCTCATATATATATATATATATATATATATATATATATATATATATATATATATATATATATATATATATATATATATATATATATATATATATATATATATATATATATATATATATATATATATTGTTGCGGATTCGCGCCCGCCGGCGTGCGAACGGCCACATAACTCGAATCGCGGCACGTCGCCCACCGGACGGACAATCCAGTCGTGACCCTCTCGGACTAACGCCGGGAACCAGTCACGGGTGGACCTTTCGGCCTCACCACGATCATGCCAATCGGCCCCCCGCGTGGGATAGGGTTGCTCGCCAAATTCGACCTACCTAAGTACCCACACGGAGGGTAGACCGGGCGATCGCACCTCACCGCAGGTCGACTTCGGACACGGGCCACTTTAAGCGACCCGTTCCGTACTATCGGGATAACCGAGCAGTGTTATCGTCGGCCTCGACGGTTCGATTAATTATCGGGCGTATTCAGCCCACTACCAACCCTTTACGTGAAGTAAGATGGAGATTCAATAAAGGAAAAGACGAAGCGAAACGGGAAAACAGTTCAACATAATTCACATTTATTTCGCGATGGCACACGGAAAGCACACATATACAATTACACCAAAAGCAAATGTAAAAGGAGAAGAAACACACAATATTACACAAAAAGCAAATATAAAAGAAGAAGACAATGCAGAGCTATCCGACTACCGAGCACACGGCAACACTGATACAATTTTACTTCACAGACGGTGCCGACAACACATATACCCAAAGCAAAAGAAAAGGACCACCCTCAAGGATGAGGCGGGCCTGGGGCCGAGACCGCGTCGGGCCTACCCGTCTGATGATGAGACACAAAGTGGCGGTGGCGCCCCAACTCCGCGGGCCTCGCGGACAGTGTCTGGTAGGGGGTGGGAAAGGGGCCCCCTTGTCGCACTATCTCAGCGCGGGGGGAAACAGGAGGGGGTTGTTGATGCTCGGGGGAAAGGAGGATATCTCCCTGTCTCGGGTCCCGCGACGAGCGTCTCCACCACGACCTCGGTCGCGCCGCCGGCCTCTCCCTCCGCAGTTCCCTGAATCCGACGCGAGCACCCCCTCAAACGCCTTCGCCGCCGCCGCCTCTCCACAGCTTCGTCCGATCGCCCTCTCCGTCTCCTCTCTTGACTCGTCCCAACTCTTCACTGGCTCCGCGAACTCCCAACTGACTCGACTGACGAACGCGGCCCCTTATATGCCCCGTGGCTTCGCCCCTTCACCTTTGACCCTTTACCTCCGACCCTTCACCTCTAACTGGCTCCCCATTGGACCGAGGAAAAGTGGGCGTGAATGCTTTTTGATCCATGAATTTGCATATAGCGACCACGCTCCAACGCCCTGGAGGCGGGGCCAAATCGCCCCACGCTCACCGATAGGACGGAACAGAAGTGGGCGTGAGTCGTTTTTGATCCGTTTTCTTCGGAAAGTCTGTGATGTTTCTGAACACGCTGCTCGGTGCGCGCCCTGCACGAGTCCAGTATCGGTGCCCACAAGTGGCGCAAGAATGGTGGTGATGCGATGGTGGCGAGCTGTGACGGTAAAGGTCGTGGCTGTTGTTGTGAAGCGGCGTTGTGGTTGGTGGTTGTTGTGTGATGGCTGTTGAGACGTGGTTGGTGGTGGTAGTAATGGCGGCTGGTCCAAAATAAAGATAGTAAAAGAAAAACGGCTCTCTAAAAGGGTCGCAGCCCGCATGAATGACATTTATTCCCTCTAAACAACGGGTTTGGGCCTAACTACACATATACTTACAGAGATATCTCACCTAAGGGACCTGAATGGTGGTTTGTGAATTTCGTCAACCACAACAATATATATATATATATATGTATATGTATATATATATATATATATATATATATATATATATAAATATATATATATATATATATATATATATATATATATATATATATATATATCTCCTCTATCCCTATTTGTCTGTCTGTCTCTCTCTCTCTCTCTCCCTCGATCCCTATCTCCATCTCTCTCTCTCTCTCTCTCTCTCTCTCTCTCTCTCTCTCTCTCTCTCTCTCTCTCTCTCTCTCTCTCTCTCTCTCACTCTCTCTCTTACTTATTTTTTCCAGTAATTCCCTCCAGGTTGAACTTCTGCAATACAGGCTGACAGCACCACCTCAGCTTCTCTAGTTCTTGTTTCTCTTGTTGATGAAACCACCTTACGATGGCAAATACATCTCTTTCTTCCCCCCAGGACTTCGAGCAGGCCGTGCACCACCATCTTGCGTCTCCTCATCCTGAGCCGTAATCTTCCAGTTCATCACCTCGCTATTCCATGAGTCTTCCTCTTGTATTTTCCAAAAAAAACCTTTCCCCCTTATCTTCCTAAATCCTCAACCCAATGCCCACCTCTCTTCCTTTATGCCCCACTTTTCTCACCTGTGGAACTCCCTTCCTGAATCAGTTGTCTCGACCTATTCCCTCCAGTATTTAAAGTCCGTTCCTCATCTTCCCCTCAAGCTGTCTGCCATTTCCACAACTGAGTTCAACGAAACCCAGTGAGACCCATCCACTCCATTTCCCCCTCCTTGTGCCATGGATCATCCGTTCGTTGTCCTCCCACCATTTCCCCCATTCTGTCTGCCCATCTATCCACAAGCTCGATACCTGGGCAAAAGTAAAGTATATAAAACGTCATACCTGCATGTGCCATTTGAACATCCTCCACGTGCACCACTCGATGATGATGATGAGCGCATCCTCTATTCTCGTGTGAAGGAGTGTTCCCAATCGCATTCAACTCCACCGTCGTTTCATTGGGATCATAATATTCATATTTCTGTTAAGGAATGGTCCTCTTAGTCCAGCCTCATGAGCCCAAAACAACGCACCTTTTGAGACAGGTGTCACGCTTACATCAAGTGTCATGCTTACAAAATAATGTGCACAATTCATACCCCCCCCCCAGCACTTCCCAACTTGACCCCTTCCAGAGAACGAGATAGGCCACTCCACTGACAGCAAAGTGTAGTTCAGGTATCACGACATCGTGGGGAAGAAACAAATTAATTTTGGCCACGGAGCACATGGCGTTTCTTTAGAGAAATCGTTTTCTTAATAAAGTCCTCGGGCCGAGTCATGAGGGCATCAAACCTCGCCGATTGAAGGTTCAGTCGTTTCACGTGGGAATGGTGGGAGATCTATCTTAAGCATCACCAGAGACCGATGCATTGCTATTGTGGAAAGGATGAGCCGCACTGAATGTTGGAGAGAAATGTCGATGAAGAAAAAGGTCATTCGGCCCATCCTGCCTGCACTACATTCCCAAAGCCAACTTTTGACCATGATGACGGACGTGCCGAACGACGTTGGAGTTATGAAGAGAGCCAAAAGTTACTATCATTGTTCGGGGTTTTTGTTTGAATGCGTTAACGAAAAGCTTTCCCAACGACGGGTCCAAACCTTTCCACTCCCAGGGAAATATCCACCATGTTCCCAATGAGATGCAAACAAATCCTTACGAACAGCGTCCATATGACAAAAGTTGTGAAGATGATGATGATGGGGATGAAAAAGGCGATCAGGGCGATAGCCTCACATAGTTCTGCAAGAAAAGAAAATGAATAAACACAAATCAGCTCTTCATGGTGATGGACATTTACATTTTGTGTACCGAAGGTATTGATGAAAAACAACTGTTCCACAATGTCACCTTCACAATGTGGATCAGCACGGATCGAAGGGGTTAAAAGGGATTTCACTGGAAAGTTTCAAATCAGTTCAAAATACAGAAAAAAACCCCTGAAATTAACAAAAACACAAATCAACACAACTCTCTTGAGAATGTTAACGGGTTTCCTCCCGGGTGGGGTGACAATCAGGGTTGATAATAGTTGTGTGACGTCACAGGCAGGCCCTCACTTTTCGGAATGGAGGTGGCATTTCCAGGCAGAGAGCCCACACCTGTCGGATTGGAACCCGTGGTGTTGTCCGGGATGATTGAGATCCTCTCAATGTGGTCGATTAAAGTTGTTGGTGTTGTCGTTGATACTTTTTTGATTCTTGTCCAATTCTTGTTGTCCGTAGTCTGCCCGGCACAGAGTGTCACTGCACAACAGGTGCACACAGGTTGTCTGCACGAGCACACCGTCGCTCGAAACACAAATCAAACAAACTTTATACAAGATACAGCGGAGAGTAATAAGTTCTCCAGTCGAGTCTCTTTGTGATGAACAAGTACAGTGATTACAGGAAGGATTCTCACCCCTCGACTGTTGTCACATTTTGTTGTGTTTCAGCCTGAAGTTAAAATGGATTAAATTTAAATGTTTTTGTCACCGATCGACACAAAATACCCCAAAATGACAAAGAGAAAACATGTTTTGAGAATTTTTTACAAATTAATTAAAAGTAAAAATCTGAAATGTCTTGAGTCAGTAAGTATTCAACCCCTTTGTTACGACGCTCCAAATTGAGCTCAGGTGTAATACAACTTCCTTTGATCATCCTTGAGATGTCTCCACAACTTGATTGGAGTCCACCTGTGGCCAATTAAATTGAGTGGACATGATTTAGAGAGAAGCACACCTTTCTGGATGAGGTACAACAGTTGACGGCGTCGGTCAGAGCAGAAACTCCACCATGAGGTCCAAAGAGTCCGTGGAACTCCGAGAGATAATAGTGAGGAGGCGTAGATCTGGGGAAGCGTTTAAAACAATTTATAGAATGTTGAGAGTTCCCAAGAGCAGAGTGAGCTCCATCATTAGGAAATAGAAACAATATGGAACTACCCAGACTCTTCCTCGAGCTGGCCGTCCGAGAAACCGGGCAAGAAGGACCGGAGGGAACAGGGAGGGAACGAAGAACCCAACGACCACTCTGACAGAACTACAGAGTTCCTTTGCTGA
>NW_028222304.1:0-50000 GCF_056783735.1 Eptatretus burgeri
GGAGCACCGCGCTCGCACCAGCACCCGCACCGCCCGAACCGGCCGCCGAGCGGATGGGACGCCTTAACCCGGCCGCGCGCGCACCGCACACTTTCATTGCGCCTCCGGGGTTTCTTTCGAGCCCTTCGACTCGCGCACGTGTTAGACTCCTTGGTCCGTGTTTCAAGACGGGTCGGGTGGGATTCCGACCCTCGCCGCAGACCCCGAGCGCCGGGGACCGCACCGCCAACGCGCGACACGACACGCACGAGGAAACCGCGCGCGCGGCCGGGAAACCCGCACGGGGAGAGGACGGGCCCCGGAGGACCCGAACCCCCCCGAAGGGCCCCGACCGACGCACGAAGCCCTCGGCGCGCCGGCCACGCGGACGCGGAAACGGCCCCTGCCGGAGGCGCACGGCACCGCGGCGCCGCACCGCGGTCGACGACGCACTGAGAACAGTTCGCCGCCAGTCGACGGAGCGGCGGGCGGCGGAGGCGCCCCGGACGCACGAGACACGGCCGCTTTCGCGAAACCACGCTCGCACGCGGCGCGGCGTCAGACTTTTCTTTCCGTCCAGTTTCCCTCGGTCCCGGGGCGAGCGAACGCTCTCGCCAGGCCCCCGCGACGGGCGCGGCCCGGTGCCTCCCCCACGACGACGCGCGAAGGCGCGACGCGGAGAGCACCGGTCGCAGGCCCCGCCACGGCGCCTCGACAAATCGCAAAGCTCTCGGTCGAAAAACCCAGGCGCTCCTGGCCGCCTCCGGAACCGGTCGCGGCGCACCGCACGCGGAGAAAATGCACCGGGCGGCGGACGAGTCCGCCGAGGGGCGAGGCCCGCCCACACGTTGACCGGGATCGTCGAGGCGCACCCGACCCACGAGGGGACGGTCGACGCGACGGCGTCCGGGCGCGGGACGGGTACCGCGACACCCACGGCGGGCGACCGACGCCACGGCTGACTCCTCCGGGCGGACCGCGCGGATCCCACCCGTTTACCTCGCAACGGTTTCACGAACTCTTGAACTCTCTCTTCAGAGTTCTTTTCAACTTTCCCTCACGGTACTTGTCGGCTATCGGCCTCGTGCACGTATTTAGCCTTGGATGGAGTTTACCACCCACTTTAGGCTGCATTCCCAAGCAACCCGACTCCAAAGAGACCCGACCCCGGCACGTCGGGGGCCATCGCACCGGCCTGCCACCGTCCATGGAGGAGGCCCCGATCGAAAGGACTTGGACCCCCGAGCGATACCGGGAGGTGCGAGCTCCTGTACGCCACAACTCCACACGCCCGTAGTGCGGGCGGGGATTCGGCGCTGGGCTTTTCCCTGTTCACTCGCCGTTACTGAGGGAATCCTCGTTAGTTTCTTTTCCTCCGCTTAGTAATATGCTTAAATTAAGCGGGTCGTCACGTCTGATCTGAGGTCGCAAACATTGAAGTGCTCCCGGAGAGGCACGCCGCCGCGAGAGCGACGCGCTCTCCGTGTCTGGCCACCGGTCCCCGTCGCAACTCACACGGGAGACGCGGAGACTCGGATCTGGCTCTCTGCGCTCTCTCTCCCTCTCTCTATACGCCGTGGTCGCCACACCGACACGGAGCCGTGCACGCACGCGCGACGAAGTCGAAGTCGAAGTCGATGTCGAAGCCGAACAAGTCGAAATCGAAGTCGAAGTCGAAGCAGGCTCACTCACTCGAGGGCCACCGACGACCGCACCCACGCCACGGCCACGGCGGTGGCACGACCAAACAACGCAAAAACAACAACGGTGCTGCATTTCGAAGAGCCGCGACCGTCGAGCGGCCTCGAACTCCCATTCGCGGGAACCACGCAAAGCGCGTAGCGCAAAGCGCGTAGCGAGGCCCGGCCCACCGAAGCGCGAAGGAAGGCCAGGACACCCATGCTCCCGATCGATAATCGAGCGACCCTCAGACAGGCGTGGCCCCGGGTGTGTAGCCCGGGGCCGCAATGTGCGTTCAACGTATCGATGATCAGTGTATCCTGCAATTCACACCAGTTCTCGCAGTTGGCTGCGTTTTTCATCGACGCACGAGCCGAGTGATCCACCGCTGTGAGTCGTTCCAAGACGATGCTTCATTAAACACCGACGACGAAGCTGCGCGCCTCGTCTTCCGTCAGTGGGACAAACCTTCATCGCAACATCGGCCTCGCTGCCGCGCAGCTGTGCAGCAGCGCAGACGACGACGACCGCTCTTCGACACCGCGGCGAAGCCACATCCACGGAAAAAAAAATCGTCGCCGACGCATCGCCGACACGGCGTCGACGATCGCGTCTTCCGCACCCTTGGCAGTCTCGACCGAGGGTGCTCCGTGCTCTCGCATTGACCATCGACCATCGACCATACCATGCCATGCCGTTATGCCATGCTCGTCCCGATAATGATCCTTCCGCAGGTTCACCTACGGAAACCTTGTTACGACTTTTACTTCCTCTAGACAGTCAAGTTCGCTCATCTTTTCGGCGCACCGGCACGAGCCGACACGACGACAACGAGTGCCACGGACGGCCCGTGCAGGGGCTGATCCGAGGATCTCACCAAACCGTCCGATCGGTAGTAGCGACGGGCGGTGTGTACAAAGGGCAGGGACTTAATCAACGCGAGCTGATGACTCGCGCTTACTGGGAATTCCTCGTTCGTGGGACACTGTCTCAAGCCCCAGTCCCCATCACGGACGGGGCTCAGCGGTTTACCCGAGCCTGTCGGCGAAGGGCAAGGTACACGCTGGCCCGTCCAGTGTAGCGCGCGTGCGGCCCCGGACATCGAAGGGCATCACAGACCTGTTATTGCTCCATCTCGCACGGCTTGCAGCCGCTCGTCCCTCTAAGAAGTTAGTCCGCCGGCCACACCGGGGTCGCGGAACTAGTTAGCGTGTCGGAGTCTCGCTCGTTATCGGAATCAACCAGACGGATCGCTCCACCAACTAAGAACGGCCATGCACCACCACCCACAGAATCGTGAAAGAGCTCTCAGTCTGTCAATCCTTCTCGTGTCCGGCCCAGGTGAGCTTTCCCGTGTTGAGTCAAATTGAGCCGCAGGCTCCACTCCTGGTGGTGCCCTTCCGTCAATTCCTTTAAGTTTCAGCTTTGCAACCATACTCCCCGGAACCCAGAAACTCCTGGTTTCCCTCATGGCTGCCGGACGGGTCATGCCATTCGACGCCGCCCGATCGCCGGTCGGCATAGTTTACCGTCGAAACTAGGGCGGTATCTGATCGCCTTCGAGCCTCCGACCTTCGTTCTTGATTAAGGAAAACATTCTTGGCAAATGCTTTCGCTTTAGTCCGTCTTGCGCCGGTCCCAGAATTTCACCTCTCGCGGCGCAGTACGAATGCCCCCGGCAGTCCCTCTCAATCATGACCTCCGTCCCGCAAAACCAACAAAATAGGACCGAGGCCCTATTCCATTATTCCCAGCTGCGGTGTACAGGCTCTACCGACCCGCTCTGAGCACTCCAGTTTCCTCAAGGTAAACGCTTCCGGCCCGCAAAGGACACTCATCCAAGAGCGTCCGCAGGGCTCCGACAGTCTCGCCGCCGGGGACGGGCGGGGACAGGAAGCGCGCCTCGCGGCACGTCCCCCCCGCGAGCCCCGGCGTGATTTCCAAATACGAGCTTTTTAACTGCAACAGCGTTCGCTTACGCTGTTGGAGCTGGAATTACCGCGGCTGCTGGCACCAGACTTGCCCTCCAATGGATCCTCGCACATGGGTTTAAGGTGCACCCATTCCGATAGCAGCGCCTCGACCGAGGCCTGCATCGGTATTTTTCGTCACTACCTCACCGTGTCGGGAGTGGGTAATTTGCGCGCCTGCTGCCTTCCTTGGATGTGGTAGCCGTTTCTCAGGCTCCCTCTCCGGAATCGAACCCTGATTCCCCGTCACCCGTAGCCACCATGGCAGGCGCGAAGCCTGCCATCGAAAGTTGATAGGGCAGACATTCGAATGAAACGTCGCCGGCGCGGAGGCCGAGCGATCTGCCATGGTTTATCCAGAGTCACCATCCCGTGGACGGGCCCACGCCGAGCCCCGAACCCTCCCCGAAGGAAGGGCCCCCGAAGGACCTCACCCCACGAAGGGGAAAGGAAGGGAAGGTGGGCGGGCACCGCGTCGGTTTTTGGTGCTGATAAATGCGCGCCTCCCCACGACGTCAGGGAACCTTCACCCGTGGGGACCGGCGCTCGTTTGCATGTATTAGCTCTAGAATTGCCACAGTTATCCGAGTAACTTCCGAGCGCTCAAAGAGACCATAACTGATTTAATGAGCCATTCGCAGTCTCAACGGGTCCTTCCGTTCGCACTTAGACATGCATGGCTTAGTCTTTGAGACAAGCATATGCGGCTGGCAGGATCAACCAGGGAGCGGCGTGAGGAGCCGCCGTAAAGACCACGGCACGCCGACCGTCACGCGCCGCGTGGCGCGTCGCACGTCGCACGTGCCGGGCCGGGGAGCACCGGGAGAACCGCGCGACCACGCGCCGCGGCGGAACCCCGCCACCTTTGTTGCACCATTGCACCGTTGTGTCGTGTTGTGCCATGCCGACTCGTTTCCCTCTCGCTCGCACGACATCGCTCCCGAGGGCTCGTCTGCCTCGTCCCTCTTGTCCCGCACTTGGACTTCGTACTTCGTCCTTCGTATCGCCCCGGCGACAACCTCACGCCACGAACAACGTTCAACGTTCGTTCCGTACTTGGGACGCATCTCTCGCGCGCCTCTCGATCGCTGCACCGGTCAGAGGAAGAGAGTCACCGCTCCGACGGCGCGTTAACGGCAGCAGAACGTCGACGACGTCGGCCAGCCGAAAACCCATGTCGCAACCGCAACCTCACACACCGGCGCGCTCGGCGGAAGGAAAGCGGTCAGACAGAGTCAGACCCGAGTGCCCGGGAGGCGCCGATTCGGAACAAGAAACAGTCCGACGCACCGGCGCCGGCCGGGCCGAAGACACGACCGGGTCCGACCCGGGGCAGCACGCCCGGCTTCGCAAGTGGGCGAAAGACCGTCGCGGCCACCTCGCTAGGCTCACGTCCATCATACGTGGCGACGCACCACCAAATCCACGGTGAGCGACCAAAGAGCTCGTCGCCCAAAAAACACGCAACTGCATACGTCGGCCACCCGAGGAACGAGCGGACACGGACAGGAGACCGTCGAACCTCCAACCTCCGGGCGACCGCTTACTTTCACGTGACCCTTGGTTCGTTACACTCGCCGGCGAAGGCCCCGTGACACGGACGGGGATCCGACCGTCGGCCGAGTGCACGACCACCGGTAAAACTGCTCGGACACGTCGGGCAAAGAATGTCGTGAAAGCAGCACGGAGCCACTCGGCACACAAGCTCGCTCACGACGAAAAGGACCGTGACAGCAGCTGCCCCAAACACGGAGAAGACCCGACCGACAAATAGCAACGGAGGGACTCCGGACGAAGAGCAGCAGCGACATCGCCAGTGAATCGCGTCGACGACGAACAAACGCTCGCCGACCCCCGAACTCCCAACGGGTACGTTCGAGGACCGTGACAACCCGCACGAGTGGCGAACCTCGTCACAAGACGTGGTGACCGAAACGCAAACGCCATCGAAACCTGCGTGCGCGCACGCATCCGCCCAAGCATGCGACGGACGCTCCGAAGAGCAAGATCATGGCCCATGGGACCCATGATGGGAAAGAAAACGAAGCCAACGAAGCCACCCGTGTACGGCACTGTCCCTCTTTCTCGTGGGTGCGGCTTTCGCAGATATCGAAGATATCGCAGATATCGCAGATATCGAACGCTTCACAAATCGCACATCGCATCACGCCGCCGTTTTCCTACGCTCAACGAGCTGTTGCACCACTCAAGCATGCACGTCCACACTCGTGCGTCTTGCATCCCCCTCACTAATGTGCACACGACGGACGATCGTGGTTGGCGTCATCGTGGTAAACAGATTAAGCGGTTGCGCGAACGTCACACAGTATCGAGAGCGTGACGGTCGAGTGTTTGAAAATATTTCAACACTTGGAAAACTTGGATGAAAACTTAACACCTTTTGAACACTGCAAACCGATTTGGCAACACACACACACACACACACACACACACACACACACATACACACACACACACACACACACACACACACACACACACACACACACACACACACACACACACACACACACACACACACACACACACACACACACACACACACAACGTAGCTACTTCTGGTGGTCAGGCTGGACCGTGGTGTGGACGCAACTGTCCCTGGATCAGCGTCGGACTAGCTGGCCTTGCACTCGTCAGGGGGGGCAGGAGAAACCGTGGTGCTGTCGACCTCCTGGTCCTGGCCCAAGTCCGCTCACAGCCGCCAGGGAACCAGTTCTGGCGCCAAATTGCGAGCAGGAGAGGGAGGCTGGTCCGCCCGCCGTTCGACCCCGCACTCCGAGTCAGCAGAACCCTAGAGCCAACCAAGGTGAGGCACGAGGCTCAGCAAGGCTCCAAGACACGATGAAGAACACGATTGAATGAGCACAACAACAAGCACGCTCTCCGCGCAACAGCCTCCACACCCAAAAAACACGATCTTTTTGTCCCGATCTTCTTCCTCTTCCTTTTCCTTTTCGACCCCGAACAGAACCTTTTTGTCCTCCCGTCCTCGTCACTTCCAATCGAGCCGTTTTATTGGCCCACCGCCATCGCCCTCCGCCAATCGTGATCACGGGGCGGAGCCATCCACAGCCCTGTCCTGTGACGTCACGGCCAGCCTCCAGGGACTACTAAAAGGGGTTTACGCAGACACACTTACCCTATCCCGTGTCCCTATCTAATTAGGTGACAATTATCATTTCCCCCCTTGAAGAAATGGACATTTACTAGACAACTTATCACCACTGAATTGCTACTTATTACATCGAGATCCTGGTAAACTCGAACAGCATGGCATACCTAATTAAACATCCTAATTACCCTTTGAATGCATACCCCCCCCCCCCTCAAACGTAACAATATTGTAATGGGACATCATGCGACTTTCCTGGAAATTTGGGGAATGACTTTGAACAACATTGACAGCATATAAATCACAGTTCATTCTTGATTCTCATTGATAAGACAATTATTAAAAGTGTGTCTTTGTGATTCAAATAACGATGGCTGCAGCGACGCAGTCCACACAGAATGGATTGAAATTGTGTCATGAAGGGTACATGTACACCAAGAAAGTTACCCGACCTGACAAAATTTGGTGGAAGTGTGTGAAGAATACTTCTGGTCAGTGTCGCGGAGCCATTTCTACCGACTTGAACCATGGTGACGTTCAGCCAGGAGTTATCCTGCATAATCATCTGCCATGTGTAGAACAAGTGGAAGTGGTTGAACTCAGAGTCGCCATGAAACGAAGGGCAGGTGCAACGAGGGAGAATCCAGGGCAAATTTATCAGGACGAGCTGATTGACTTGCCTGCCGGTGCCCGTCCCTACATGCCACAGCCAGATGTCGTAAAAAGAACGCTCCGTAACCAGCGACCGGCGCTGTGGGATCCCGCAGGATTGGACCGACTTGGACCATTGCCAGATAAGTTGAGAACTACGGTTGGGGGAGAACCTTTCCTGATTTACGACAACGGTGCCAACAATCGCAACAGGGTGCTCATCTTTTCAAGTCCTCAATGCTTGGAAAAACTTGGTAATGTGGACACGGTTTATATGGACGGTAACTTCGCAATGGCACCAGCCATATTTTCGCAAGTATATTGTGTACGTATCCCATTCGGCCAAGATAACTTTATTACCGTAGCCTACGCACTTCTACCTAACAAGAGGAGGTCACCAAAGAGGAATTTCTTACTTTGATTGTTGATGCATGCCAAGGCGTCAACGTAGTCTTCTCTCCTTTACGCACTATGACAGATTTTGAAGACAGCATTATGCGAGCAGTATGAGCTATCCTGGGTGCAAACACCATAACCCAAGGATGCTTCTACCACCTGACACAGAGCACGTGGCGGAAAATACAAGAATTCGGTTTGGCCGCTCAATATCGTCAGGACGACGATCTGCAACTTTTTTGTTCGCAAATGGACGGCCTGGCTTTTTTGCCAATTATCGATGTGCCTGCCGGTATGGTACATCTGTGGGCTATCTGTCCTCCAGCAGCCCAACCCCTGATAGACTACTTCGACAGAACCTACGTGTCTGGTGGAAATGGAGTCCAGCTGTCCTACGTGTCTGGTGGAAATGGAGTCCAGCCGATCTTTCCTCCACACAAATGGAACGTTCATCAACAAACACTGAATTACAATCCTCGGACCAACAACGTTGTGGAGGGCTGCAACAATAAAATGCGTGTGGCGATGAATTACCACCACCCAACCACGTCCAAAGTTGTAGAATGGTTCAGAAAGGAAGCCGTTGAGGTGGATAGTGTCATCGCCCAGGATGCCATCGGGAATGTCAGGAGGAAGTGGGTTAAGCAGGAGTATGTGGAAATGCAGAGACGGCTGGTATCACTTAGTGGTGACCTCCGGGCTGGTAGAAAGGACATTCCCCAGTTCCTTCGTGGAGTTGGCTTCAACATCAAACTGACCAGGAGGCTGGACAACTAGGGTCTTGAGTTTGAGCCCCTGAATCAATTGAATTAACACCACGTGGGTTGATTCAGCCTGTCATTGTTCTGAGTTGGCAAAATGAATCCCAGTGTACTGGAAACAGAGGGCACTGCATCAACGGCACAGCTGTGCCCCCAGAAAATGATGCCATCAGCAGCCACAGGCTGCACATGAAAATCAACCATTCCCAAATCAAATGTAATCGATATTGCTTTGTCAATTTAAAGGCATTTGAAGATGAATAAAACGATGTCTTTCCCAAATTCGTGTGAATTGCCAGGCCCAATTAATGGACGAATGTGATTAGTTCACCGAAGAAAACCAAGATTGTGGATACAGTGTTCCACCATTTTCTTTTATCCACTGACATGGTGGCACTTTTTAAAAGGATGTGATGTCATTCTGACCCACATTTCATGTGAAATAACAAAATGTGTAAACCACTCCGTCGACTCATTACTATCATTGTGTAAATTGTGGTGAAGTTTCGATTTCCTCCGTTGAACGGTTTTTGATATATGCTCTTTGCATGAGAACAGCCACTTTATCACTGCTGGCAATGATGACAGGGTACCAAGATGTCCCACTTTGATACAACCCCACTTTGAGCAGACACCTGGCCCAATACGTCCTTTTTATTCAATTTAATTCAGAATGGGATTTAAAAAATAAATTTGAATTCAAATCAAATGGAAGACCAAATAAAATAGGTATTGCATTGAAGTTCCCAGGAGGAACCTGAACAGGCAAAAAGGAAAGATGAAGACATCAGGAGGAACTTGGACAGGACTCGGGTTGCAGCTGCTACTCCTCCCCTCAAACCCGTCAAGGTGCAACCAAGTGAACCTTATTCAGGTCAGGTCAGGTATGGGAGTAGGTGCCAGAACAGCACGTCGCTGCGTCCACATTCCGCCGGTACTCCAGGGGCCTCTGTCTAGCCTTCCCCCAGGCAGATGCCAGGCCCATCCCCATCTCCTTGAGATGATGGTCAACCTGCTGCAACCAAGAGGCACGTGGTCGGCCCATTGGCCTCCTCCACTCACGAGACTCCCTCGCTGAGAGAATCCGGTGAGCAGGATCAGCGTCAGGAAAATGAGCCACATGTCCAGACAGCCGCAACTGACGCTCACGGACCATGCACGTAACAAATCTCATCCAAGTCTCTCTCAGCAACCGCTCGTTGGACACAAAATCTGACCAGCGATAGCCAAGGATTCTCCGAAGAGACCTGGTACCAAAGGAATTAAGTCTCCGTCTCAGATCCTTGATCAGAGTCCAAGTCTCGCATCCATAGAGCAAGACTGTAAGCACCAAGGACCTGAAGACTCGGACTTTCGTCCTCCCGCACTGGTACCGGCAGCGCCACACCCCATGATCCAGTGAGTCCATGACTCCCCAGGCCCGACCCAGACGTCTATTGACCTCTGACTCACAGCCGCAGAGACATGAATATCATGGCCAAGGTAAGTGAATCTCTCCACGACCTCAACATCCTCACCACAAACAGGCACAGACAGGACAGCAGCATCGAAGATGTCATTGAAAGCCTGGATCTTAGTTTTCACCCAAGAAACCCGTAATCCCAGCGGCTCCGACTCCTCATTCAGCACCTCGAGGGCCCCCAAAAGGATGTCTAAAGTCTCCGCAAAGATGACTGCATCATCAGCGAAATCAAGGTCCGAGATCTTGGCATTCCTAAACGATGCACTCACCGCAGCTTGATCTTTCCGACATCCTCCCTAAAATCCAGTCCATACAAGTGCTGAAATGTGTGGGGGCCAGTACACGAACTCCAGTAACAACTGGAAATAAGTCAGAGATGGTAACACCACACTTCACAGCACTCTCAGTACCAGAGTAGGGTTCAGACATCAGATCGATCAGTTTTGGTGGCATCCCACGAAGACCAAGAATTCTCCAGAGGGAATCCCGATTCACTGAATCGAACGCTTTGCAGAGATCAACATAGGCTGCAAGCAGCCCCTGCCGAAACTCTCATCTGCGTTAGGTGAGGACACGAAGAGCAAGGATACGGTCAATCGTTGACCTCTTTGGTGTAAAGCCTGACTGTTCTGGACGCTGGTGCTCAAGCAGATAGTGGTGAACCCTATCAAGAATTATCCGCGCAAAGACCTTGCCCGGCACTGAGAGCAGCGTCACCCCTCGGTAGTTGTTGCAGTCTTGACGATCACCCTTCCCTTTCCAGAGAGGGACAACAAGGCCCCTCTTCCAATCAGTTGGGATGATGCCTGTGTTCCAGGCAGAGCAAAAAACTGCATGCAACGACACGAGTGCAGCATTTACACCAGCCTTGTGAAGTTCAGCAGGGATGCCACAGATCCCTGGAGCTTTACCCCATTTCAATTGGTTCACCGCGGCCCGTGTTTCCACAAGCGAAGGTGGACCACAGTTGATTGGAGGGTCAGCAACAGGGATGGTAACAACCTTGACGTCCACCTCGTCAGCTGGGGGATCAGCCTGATACAACCGCTCAAAGTAACCGGCCCAGCGGGCCTTCACTTCAGACTCCTCTGTCAAGAGCCTACCACTCTCTGCTCTAACTGCAGTGCTCCGAGGGATGGGCTTGGATGAACGCAATGCGCGAATTCCCCTGTAAGCGGGACGAGAATCACCTGTCCACAGGTGATGCTCTACCCCCTCACAGATTCCTCGCACATAGACCTCCTTGTCCACCCTCAGTGCACGTACAGTTTTACGCCTCAGCTCCCTGAACAGCTCAGCTCTGCCATTCAGCCTGGCCCTGCGACTCTGGTCAATGGTATCCAGTGTCCCTTGAGAGACAAAATTCTTCTTTGCCCTGCGGTGAGTTCCAAGACATCCCCCCGCAACATCAAGGACGGTGGTCTTGAAGGCACTCCACAACTCTTCAGGACCCCCCCAAAGCACCCAGACACCCCAAATGTCCACTCAGCCTGTTCGCAAACTCCTCAGCTACTCTCTCATCCTTGAGCTTACCAACATCCAGCCAAGGCTGGGATGGTACCATTCTCCAGGATTTAAGGTGCAACTTTAGAGTTGCTACAACAAGCCGATGGTCAGTATTGAGGAACTGAGCACTCCGGTTGACCCTGCAGTTCTGGATCATCCTTCAGCGACCGTCAACGAGGACATGGTCCAGCGTCCAGCAATAGTCCAATACCAAGTCCAGCGATGAGCTTGTGGGCGCTGAAACCATGAACCAGCCCCCCTAAGTCCATGACTTCTTGCAAAGTCAAGGAATTTCATGCTATTCTGGTTCATAGTTCCTGACCTATGGGGACCAACACATGTCTCATAACCATCCCTATCATTTCCAGTTGATGCATTGAAATCCCCCAAGACTAGAAGTGTATCTCGTCCGGGGCACTGATCAACCACAGACTCGAGCGTGGCGTAGAATGTGTCCTTCACGGTGAGGTCACTCGCCTCAGTCGGAGCATAGACAGAGACTAGGGAAATGACACCTAAGGAGTGACGAATCCTTCGTCTCAGAATCCGACAAGGGGCCTTATTCAATAAATAAATAAAAACCCAGATTCAAAAAATTAAATAATTCTGGCTGCCAAACCATGCGTCCGATTAGGTTGAAATTTGAAACATATTCCCCATCACGACTAGTTCGTAATTTTTAAGTTTCACGTTGATTAATGCAGCAGATCGAGAGAATTTTAAAAATCTTTTCCTTCAATCCAATATGGCTGCCAAACCACATGACTGATCAAATTATTTCTGAACACCCAGGTATCCCAAGGCTTGGGGAACTTGTGTGTGAAGTTTCCCCTTGATCTGTACAGTTGTTCTGGAGATGTTAAAAGGTTTTAGGGTAAATCCAATATCATGGCTGTGAAACCATGTCACCTATGACGTCATAGGCAGGGAACTGTTCCTCAGAGATAGGTGGTCATTCCTGTGAAGTTTCTTCTTGATCTGTTCAACCATTTTGGAGAAAGATTTTTGAAGAATTTTTTATGTTAAAAACAATATGGCTACTGAATCACATGACAGATGACATAATCAATCCCCCCTCCCCCATACAATTTCGCCATGGATGCCCCTCAATTTTTTTTATAATGATCGGATGTCGTGTTCTGCGAATGCAATTATGACGTCATAATGAAGGCATTTCAAGTTTTCTCATGTGGTTTCGGAGAAACAGGTCCAACGTTTCTCCTTTATGCCAACATGGTTGCCACACCACGTGATCTTTGATGTCATAATTATCATTCAAACCTTCCACATGAGTCTTCTCTCCAATGGTGAAAATTTCGTCTCAATCCGACAAGGGGTTCCAGAGAAAAGGGAAAAATGCAACAAGCAAACACAAAGGACCGATTACTTTACCCCGCTTTTCGCTTTGCGAGTGTGAGCTAATTAATACTAATAATATTTATAAATAAGAACAGAGTTCAATTTGTTCGACCACTTTATTAGCGTGGAACGACAATAATCAAACAAGTATTGAACAGGTTGAAACACCCACAACATCCCTGGCTCCGGCTCAGGCTGCGCATGCGCACTGGCACAGGGGACCGTCGATATGTAGAAGTACCGTAAAGTACAATGTTCTCTATCTCCCTCCAAGTCTTTATTATGTTAATAGATAAAGGCTGAGAAAATATTAAGTTTAATGAATGAACAAAAGTTTATATCGCCCATCGTGTGACTATTCCATGGAGTAGTCCTTGTGCCAGGCAGGCACGCTGGTCGCTCTGGTGGATCGGCGTTGACCTATTGCTGGTGCTGGTGGTGTCACATCGGGCCCCAGTGAGGATGGGGCTCTCAGGGTTTCAGGGGCCGATGGTGGCGTCTGAAGGATCGCGCGCCTCGGTGTGCCTCGTCCTGGTGCTGCTGGCGTGTCTGAAACGTGTGTCGTCTTGCGCTGGGGTGTGCATACTGACGTCAGTGCCGGCATGGGCCCCGTTGGCGTCGCAGATGTCACGGGTTCGCTGTCGAGGTCAGGCAGTTGCGGTGTTACAACGGGTGCAGGTACAGTGATGCGGGTTGCTAGATCATCATAGATAGACCGGGGTGGCAGCTGGTCATTGCGAACTGGGCTAAACTTGCGCAGGAATTTCCTGTTCCGAAGTGTGACTCTGCCCGAGCCGTCGATCTTGATCACGTATTGGTCGTGTTGGCGTACCTCCACGATACTGCCTGTCTTGTCCCATTTTTTTGGGTGGAATCCTGTCTGGTTCTGTACGCGGACTAGGTCCCCTACAGCAAGTGGCGGAAGGCGTTTGGTGTGTTCTGCCCAGGTGTCGGCTGTGCGGATATGACGTTTGCGGAGGGCCTCCTCCCTCGCTTTCAGGGTCTCATGCCAAGTGTCGTGCGGTCTGTACTTCCCGGGGATAATTGGGATGAAATCGCGTATCGGGCGGCCGAAGACACACATTGCCGGGGAGATCTTCGTGTCAGGGTCAGGCGTGTTACGATATTGTAGTATCGCTCTCTGCACAGCGTCAGTGTCAAGTTCTCCCTGCGGGCTGGTGTTGTCCGTGATGAGTCGTTTCATTGTCTTAACTCCAATCTCCGCGCGACAGTTGCTGTGAGGGAAGGCCACCGATGACAAGCGGTGGTGTACGCCCCATCTGTGCAGGAATGACCTGGTCTCGGTGGAGGTGAACTCCGGTCCCCCATCCGACGCGAGCTCTTCTGGTGTCCCGTACGTCACGAAGGCGCGACGTAAGTGGTTTATGAGTCCGGCGGCGCCACCCGTCGACTTTGAGATGATCGGCCAGTTCGAGTATCTGTCCACCGTCACAAGGTAGTGTGCACCCCTGTGTACAAAGAAGTCCGAGCACACTGCCTGAAAGGGGTAAACGACCGGAATAGGTGGAGTTGGTGGCGCTCCAGGCTGTGATGGTGCCATCCGGTGGCAGTGTTCGCAGTTTTTCCGAGTGGCGCTGATGTCGGCCGACATGCCTGGCCAGAATACAGAGGATTCTGCGCGGGCGGTCATCATTGATACGCCCTGGTGGGCAGCGTGTAGGGCGCTCAGCACATCGCCGCGGAGTGAGGGTGGTATGACTACTCGGTGCTTGTATAGGATCACTCCATCTGTCGATGTAATGTTCTCGCGGTACTGGTGATAGTCGCGAATTGTCTCTGGCATCTCGATTTTTGAGTCGGGGATGCCGTTCATTGTCATTCCCTCCAATATGTGCATATCGCCATCGCTGCTGGTGGCTTCCCTGACGCGATCCCATGTTACTGATCGCAATGATTTGAGGCCCGCGGCACACCATGCCAGGTTGTCCTCCTCGACGTCGTCGTCATACTCCGGCTCAGTTTGGCGTAGGAGGGACAGGACGTCGGTGTGCGTGCTTGGTTGGAGGTGGGTCGCTATGGTGGCATTGTCATCTGGAAGGTTCATGAGTGGAGGTCGCGTGGTGCCGACCCGGCCTGCGCGACATGGCATCTGCCGCCTTGTTCTTCATGCCCGGGATATGTATGATGCGGAAGCGATAACGCAGGGTCTTCTCCTTGAGGTTCCTGAGGCGGGGGTTGGATATGTCGTCAAGTGCTCTGTCCGAAAGGAGTTTCAGCAGTGGTTTGTGGTCTACCGCAACGATCAGGTTCTCGCAGCCCAGTACGAAGTAGCGCGCCTTGTCCAAGGCGTCCGCGACTGCGAGAGCCTCGCCCTCTATGGGCGCGTATCTGGATTCTGCCGCGTGTGTCAATCTGCTGCCGACCAGGGTTATTTTCCATCCATCAGTGCAGCAGAATGGTCTAACTGGCACGCGTCGGCAGTGCTTTTGAAGCAACCAGAATCCGATTCCCTCCTTCGACCAGTCCGTGGCGATGCATGTTGGCTTAGTTTTGTCAAATATGCGGACACCGTGTTCGATTTCTTGTACGATCACGTCTTTCGACTCGCGGAATATGTCCTCTAACTCCATGGACCACTGGAAGCGTTCTCCACTTTTCAGGAGCTTCCGGAATGGCTGCATTCGTTCGGCCATACTAAAGGCGTATGCCACCTGGTTGACAAGCCCGAACCACGATCTGACGTCGGTGATGTTACGCGGTTGTGGGAAATCGTGGATTGCTTCCAGGTAGCGGCGGCACGGTCGCACATAGGTCATGGTGATGGTGAAGCCCGCGAAGTCCACCGTGGGTGCGCTGAAGACAAACTTCTCCGGGTTGAGGATGATTCCATTCCGGCCGCATATATCCAGCCATTGGACCGCCTGGAAGTAGCTCCCCTCAATCGTGTCTGACCACAGTAGCGTGTCATCTACGCACTTGGTCTTGTTATCAATATCCGCGACGATCTCATCGTATCGTCGTGAGTAACCGTCCCCCGATGCCATATACCCTTGTGGGGCAGATAGGTACCGGTAGCGCCCCCATGGAGTGATGAAGGTCGTCTTGTGGCGGTCGTCCTCGTGTAGGCGGACGCTATGGTAACCGTTCCATGCGTCGAATACTGCCTTGCGCTTCCCGTTAGGTACGCGTCTCGCCTGGTGGAACGGGGATTGGGTGTGGTGGGTCTAGCGGAACGCATGCTTGTTCAAGGCCTGAAAGTCGACGGTCCGTCGCGGCTTGCCATTCTTTTTCGCGCAAATTACCATGCGGTGACACCATGTCACCGGCGTGCCGACGGGTACTTCCTCCAACACGCCGAGCCGAACGTCCTGGTCGAGGCCTGCTTTTACCTCATCTTGCCAATGTATGGCCACGGCGATGGGAGTGTGATGGGCAACCGGTGTCGCGTTCTCACTGAGCATAAGACGTAGTGGCGGGCCGGTCATTCTCGGTAGTGGCTGGTGTGGGCACGTGTTGAATGTGCTCTGAGCATACATCCTGAGTAAATGTGACTGTAGTGCCTCTCTGTTGGCCTCGGTCGCTGGCATGGGGAGTGCGGTCGGCTTGGTCGGCGGCTCCGCGCGTCGCGGGCAGTCACACAATTCTGAGGTCGTCAGATTCACCTCTCCGAGTGTCGGGAATCTGTCCGAGATCATTCCCAGGTCCATGCAGGCCGCGCGGGAGAGGAAAATGCGGTCTGAAGAGTCCGTCACGTACGCGATTTGGCGCGTCTCCAATCTCCGAGCGTCGTCACTGTTACCGGCGAATCTGACTACCACGGCTCCGAGGATACGAATTCCTCTGTTGTTTGCGGCCTTCATGGTCATGGATACAGGTATGAGGTCCTCGGTACTCAGGCCCATTTGTTGGACGACTTTAATGCCGATCAGGCAGCTCTGGCACCCCGTGTCTGCCATAGCGGGTAGGGTTACCGCACAGGTGTGTTTCAGGAGGTTAAAACCCAGTGCTTTGTAATCCTCGCGCTTGTTGGTGAGAGTGAGGTTGACGTATGGCTGCGGGTCGGATATGCGTTTCATCCACTTATCGCACATATCATCGTGCAGGTGGTGAGCGAGGGGAAGCGTGCGCATTTCGTCCTCTGTGTTGGCCATGGTGACCGTGCATAGCTCGACGAAGGCTGCCGTCTGCTCATCGTACATCCCGTCGGTCTCCTCAGATGGGGGTCTTGCCGATCGGCCGCCCAGGCACGCCTTGTCGAGGTGATTTTGGCGGTCACACTTCCGGCACTTTTTACCGTATCCGGGGCACTCGGCGCGTCTGGCGCGCCATTGAGGTGTTTTGCCGTGGCCCACCTCGCCGCAGTAGATGCATACTCCTTCGGGCTTGGCATTCCGTTTTTCCGGCCTGGCTCCTACTCTGGCGCGGACGTCCTGTCGCTTTCCCCGCCGATACGAACTACTGATCGCGTCCGTGCTCTGAGTGTCAAGCAGGCGCGATGCCGAGCGTTTTCCAGACTCTTTGGCCTCGATATACTCTATCATGTCCTTTAATGGCATGTCCTGGTTCTTCTCACCGAGTAGGTCAAGTTGTATTGCTTGGTCCGCGATGCCACGGGCAACCACGTTGCGCAATATCTCTTCCGTGAAGTCGTTGACCTGATCGCACCCCGCCTTGGTGCACTTCATTTCATACTTGCACGTGTCCGCCTGCCCCTTGATGCGGGCGTGGAACGACCGGACGGGCTCCTCGTGTCCCTGCCGCATGTTAGACAGGGCCACTCGAGCTACCATCGTGTTCTCCGTCCGGACGGCGAGCGCCTTCATGGCGGCGAGGACGTCTTCTTCATCGCTGCCCATGAGGCTCCTACCTGCCGCGCGAGTGAGGTCCTTTCTCAGCTCCTCCTCACAGCACTCCAGTAGCTGCGTGACTATGTCGGGTCCGACAAGCTTAGTACCTGTTTTGTATTCGCCCCAGCGGGTTATGAAGTACGACCAGGCCTCGCCCGTTCCGGCCAGTGCTATGGAGGGACGCTTGAGTTTCTCCATCTTGGCATTCGAGCTCGCCGCCCTGGGGCGGCGACATGCACAGTGGCGTGTATACTCAACATGGCCGCCACCACTGCCGCCTCTGCGTGTGTCGCCATATAGTCACAACCCTCGATCGGGCACTCTGCTTCCACCGGCGCCATAGGAACAGTTATTCTGGAGTAAACGTTCTATTTTCGGTGATGCACACGTGTGTACAGTGTCCTGGGGGCGAAGATTGGGTACAGTACCCGAGAAATCCAAACTCACTGTCGACGTTCTCGTGGTCCGTTTTCACCCAGTCGTGTCCTCCTCAGCACCGACGATCTTTACTCGACTGCATCAAGTTGTTTGATTATAAATAAGAACAGAGTTCAATTTGTTCGACCACTTTATTAGCGTGGAACGACAATAATCAAACAAGTATTGAACAGGTTGAAACACCCACAACATCCCTGGCTCCGGCTCAGGCTGCGCATGCGCACTGGCACAGGGGACCGTCGATATGTAGAAGGACCGTAAAGTACAATGTTCTCTAATTTACAATAATAATAATAGTATCATCGATCTATATAGGCTATTACTAAAACTCTCACCTTGCAGGAATATATGTGTGTATGTATGGATATATATTTATATGTATACGTGTGTAAGTATGTAAATTCCCAAAATACAGCCAAAACAGAACACGAAAGCACAAAAATTTTCGGCCCACCTTACTCACCATTCTCCTGCGGTGTGTCGTATCAAGTGTCGTTAAAATCGAGCAACGAAAAAATAATTAAAAAATCAATTCCCGATTCAGTGAAGTCCTGATTCTCTTCGGGAGAATTCGATCAATGCAAACAACCTCAGCGGTATAATTCGCCACAGCTATCTTTTTTTTCTTGAAATGATTTATTTTTCATTAATCGCTGTAACAACGGGAAGCCGTTGGGTTCCCGGGTCAGGTTCAGTATTTTGAATAATTTTTCACCAACCATTTGATCCCGATGAGAAATGTAACGGTTTCCTCACTCGAGTGTGTATTGTTATGACGTCATAAAGGGGAGTGTCCATTTTAACAAGTCGAATTCTCTCCGTGTGTGTCAGTCTCTCTGTACGAGGTGCTCGTTGTAAAGGATTACAAACTCGGTTCCTTATCGAGAACATCAACATGAATCGAAGACAGTTCGTTGAGGCTGTGTGTCTCGTGTTTGTTTACCTGTACCTGGCTCGGTGCGTAAACGCTCAAATCGACAATCCACCGACCATCCACGTGGAAGAAGCTGCTGAAGAGGAGATTCCTCGATTTGAGGAGGGTGGGAATGGAAAAGGTTCTGCCGATGTGGACAACGTGGGGCTGATGGACTCCCTGTGGGCCGACGGTTTGAACTTCAAAGAAAAACTTCCCTCCAAGATGAAGCGCAAACCATGGATGGACGAAACTTCGGACTCGAACCTCGTCAAATCGACGGATGGAGTTTCATCGCACCTTGAACCTCGTTACAGAACGAGGAAAGTTTTCTAGGACCGAACACAAATTGGGGAACTTGTCCATCGAGCCTCGGATTCTGGCCTGGATGATGAGATGATTGGTCACGATGGGAAGATGATGAAAGATGAGGATCCCGTGAGGGGGAACGAGGTTCATGAGGAATTGGGGTTAAAATCATCCCGAGAGGATCAACTCAGGAGGAAACTGAGCTCGTTACAAAAACTTTTACAAAAAGGAATTCGTGACCAGGCGAATGGAGTCGAGGCTCAACAAGCAGAGGACGGTCGTGTTCACCACCAGGACCAACAAGGAGAGGATGTTCATCTTCACCATCAGGACCAACAAGGAGAGGATGTTCATCTTCACCATCAGGACCAACAAGGAGAGGATGTTCATCTTCACCATCAGGACCAACAAGGAGAGGATGTTCATCTTCACCATCAGGACCAACAAGGAGAGGATGTTCGTGTTCACCACGAGGTTCGGCCTCGATTGACACACAACTCCAAGACTCGTTATTTGGTAAAATTGTTTCCATTTGTTGGGGATACCCAACGAGTCGGCCATTTTGTCGTTTATCGTCCGGCTCGTTGATCGTTTCGGGACAACGATTCTCACATGAGGTGTGGCAAGTCATGGGTTCAAATCCTGAACGTGTCCTTGCCTTGTTGGTTGTTTGGATCGGGGTGAAGAGAATGTTTTCCAGATTTGATATCGGGGAGGGGTGGGGGAGGGGAAGAGGGTGTCGGGGAGGGGAGGGAAGGGGAGGGAAGGGGAGGGAAGGGGAGGGAAGGGGAGGGAGGGGAGAGGGGGTGGTGAGTTCTTTATTATATTAATATCCGTCTTGTCCAACCAATTATCCCCTCCTGCCCCCCCATTCCTCCCCTGCCCCTCCCCCATTCCTCTCCTGCCCTCCCCCCATTCCTCCCCACAGACACTTTATCCAAGTCTCCCTCGATCTCGGCCCAAAACTCTGCTGCTCGTGTTTCCCCCTCTCCATACTGTTCATTGTTCGTCCTGATCCCTTCAGAGCACTCACTCTAACATGAGGCTCGACTGGAAACCAAAAAAATAAGGACAAATGTGTCCAAGAGCAGCGTCCTCAAGGTTTTGTCGGCGAAAATTTTTATTTTTTATTTTTTTTAAAAACAACAAGAACAACTTCTGCTCTTTCGTCACGTGCTTTCATTAAGCCAATCACGAAACCCGTCCTAATGTATTTACGATATATCGTGTATTTACGAAATAAATGCATTTACGAAATTACAATACGATAAATGGAATAATCTTTAAATCGTAACGTGAACTTTTCGAAACTTTAAAGCAAATATCCGAATAAATAATTAAAAGTTCATGATAGACGCTCTCAAAAGGCACCGTCTGTGTGAGGATGTGAACATGTGGTCAGTATTAAAGGAGATCCGGATCTTTTAGAAACAAGAGCCGAGTCCGAGAGATGAAGGCTTTGTCTTCGCAAGATGAAGATGAAGATGAAGATGAAGATGAAGATGAAGATGAAGAAGAAGAACAACGCCGAACTCTCAATGAACAGCGTCTCGCGTTGAACTCTGGAACCCTGGTTCTGTTCGTGTTGTTTTCATGACCTTTTGAACATTGTGTTGACGACACGATAAATCGTACTGGAGAATGAATGAGAAATGATGTGAATGAATGACATCAAGTTTGGAATGATGTTCGTCGTCGTCGTTATTCCGCAATAATTATTTTCTTGCATTTGAAACTCAAAATATGCTAAAATTAACTTTGAAGTCAAAACTTTTGTCAGTGATCGAAAAATAGTCCGGAAGATGCTATGACATCACGTTCTCCAAAAACTTTGTGAACATTTGGAAACAGCGTGTGAACAATGGCGAGATGCGAATCGGAGAGTGATTTCAGCGGCGATGAAATTGAGTGTTTTCATTCCGATATTGCCGAGGACGAGTCGGAGGATGATGGGAATTTCTACTGTGGAGTTTCTGGCCCTGATTTTTGATGGTTTGGTACAGAATCATCGTAGAAACTTCTGGTTTGCATCGCTACCTTCTCCAGAGACAGCTTTTATTAGACAAGGTCAGAGGTCAAGTTGCCGGTTTCGTAAGTACCAGTCTATGACTGCTTGTTTATGTGTTTTTCCATGTACTCTTTAAGAATACATTTCAAGGTTTTTCTCACTTAAACTCAACAATTTATTCTGTGACAGAGCAGTATCTGGAGAACTTGTCAACCAACAACTCATATTCACAGAATTGTAATCAGATGTGTTTATGCCTTCGTAATCCTCGGCTGTGAAATGGTCACCACGAATGACAAGTCTTTCCAAAGGGTCTTCGTTACCCGTTTTCTTTGGAGGGAAATTCACCCATTTTGTTTGTACAAATCTTATCCACTGCCGGCGAATGTTTGATTCCTTCGGGAATCGGTGGGAGCGATTACCCGTTTTCCAGCCATTTTCGCAAAACATGACGACGCACGTACGAGGCATGATGTACAAATGTCCAAATAACTTTATTCCACAATAATCTCTCTATAATTCCAGCAATCTGTCTGTCTGTCTGTCTGTCTGCGACCACAGTTTCTCGACGATCGCCGGTCTGATCGGATTGAAACGTGCCAGGAATATTGCCGGGGCCCCGCAGATGTGCCTTTTCGAGGTTTGATGTCAATCGGACGAGCGGTTCCCAAGTTACGGCCATTTATCTGTCGACCAATGACAAGACACGGTGCCATGACATCACGATTTATGTTTTTATTTATTTATTTATTTTTGCACGATTGACGGTCCGACCTGATTGAAACTTGCCAGGAATATTGCTGGGGACCCGCGGATGTGCCTTTTCAAGGTTTGATATTAATCGGATAAGCGGTTCCCAAGTTGCGGCCATTTATCTGTCGACCAATGACAAGACACGGTGCTATGACATCACGAATGACGTCACAATGTTTGTTTATTTATTTTTCATTATTTTTATTTTTTTGGTAATTTCTGAACATTCAAATCCTGACATTTAAAATGCTCGAAAGTCCTGATTGATATCACCAAGAGGTGCAAGAGCGAAAACACTGACACCTTGCATGTCGACGAGCGGGGGGGGGGGGGGTGAGAGTGGGGGCGAGAGAAGAGGGATGAGAGTAGGGGGGGGGGAGAGAGTGGAGGGCGAGAGAGGGCTGCACGTACTGGCCCTCACCTATGAGCACGCACCTACGGGCCCGCCTCTACGGGCCCGTACTAGTTCAAAGTAAAAAAAGGATAATATCGACAGTTGCAAGCTCAAAAAAAGCGAAAGAACGGCCCGCTCAACTGGACACTTCTTCAATGAGCGAGTGAGCGTCCGCTTTGTTTTGGAGAACGTGACGTCAACCATATATGGCACGCGGCTATTTTTTTCAACATGTCGGGTGTGTGTGTGTGTGTGTGTGTGTGTGTGTGTGTGTGTGTGTGTGTGTGTGTGTGTGTGTGTGTGTGTGTGTGTGTGTGTGTGTCTGTGTCTGTGTCTGTGTGTGTGTGTGTGTGTGTCTGTGTGTGTGTGTGTCTGTGTGTCTGTGTGTCTGTGTGTCTGTGTGTCTGTGTGTCTGTGTGTCTGTGTGTCTGTGTGTCTGTGTGTCTGTGTGTCTGTGTGTCTGTGTGTCTGTGTGTCTGTGTGTCTGTGTGTCTGTGTGTCTGTGTGTCTGTGTGTCTGTGTGCCTGTGTGTCTGTGTGTCTGTGTGTCTGTGTGTCTGTGTGTCTGTGTGTCTGTGTGTCTGTGTGTCTGTGTGTCTGTGTGTCTGTGTGTCTGTGTGTGTCTGTGTGTGTCTGTGTGTGTCTGTGTGTGTCTGTGTGTGTCTGTGTGTGTCTGTGTGTGTCTGTGTGTGTCTGTGTGTGTCTGTGTGTGTCTGTGTGTGTCTGCGTGTGTCTGTGTGTGCCTGTGTGCGTCTGTGTGTGTCTGTGTGTGTCTGTGCGTGTCTGTGTGTGTCTGTGTGTGTCTGTGTGTGTCTGTGTGTGTCTGTGTGTGTCTGCGTGTGTCTGTGTGTCTCTGTGTGTGTCTGTGTGTGTCTGTGTGTGTCTGTGTGTGTCTGTGTGTGTCTGTGTGTGTCTGTGTGTGTCTGTGTGTGTCTGTGTGTGTCTGTGTGTGTCTGTGTGTGTCTGTGTGTGTCTGTGTGTGTCTGTGTGTGTCTGTGTGTGTCTGTGTGTGTCTGTGTGAGTGTGTGTCTGTCTGTGTGTGTCTGTGTGTGTCTGTGGGTGTCTGTGTGTGTCTGTGTGTGTCTGTGTGTGTCTGTGTGTGTCTGTGTGTGTCTGTGTGTGTCTGTGTGTGTCTGTGTGTGTCTGTGTGTGTCTGTGTGTGTCTGTGTGTCTGTGTGTCTGTGTGTCTGTGTGTCTGTGTGTCTGTGTGTCTGTGTGTCTGTGTGTCTGTGTGTCTGTGTGTCTGTGTGTCTGTGTGTCTGTGTGTCTGTGTGTGTGTGTGTCTGTGTGTCTGTGTGTGTGTGTGTGTGTGTGTGTGTGTGTGTGTGTGTGTGTGTGTGTGTGTGTGTGTGTGTGTGTCTGTGTCCGTCTGTCTGACAGATACAGACAGAGAATGGGGTTGACTCCATTGCAAGCACAACGCATGTTCCCTTCCTATACTGAACACTGGATTCCCAAGTTAGCGACACAACGGTACAACAAAATAACTGTACCAAGGTTTTTTGTGCTTTTGTACGCGCGATCCCAGGGGTCTCCAAAATCTGTCACAATGATACATCTACCCAAGTGCATTTTAAACCCACAAGTGGAATTCTTCATGCACACGTATGCTTCACTCCATTTGCCCTCCTTTATAATCTGCCATTTTGCAACCCGATTGCCACAAGTGTGGCAGGGTTTGAGTGCAAAGCAGCCACATTGTTTTTATTCCATTCATATTAAAGAGCAGGTTGCGGGTCACCAAACATCTTCTGAAAATTTATCACTATGATTATATGTGCATTAAATAGTTCGATGCAAACTATTGTAGTTGCCTAACTATTGGAAAAATTAATGAAATTTAACTCCGAAGTTGTTATTTCTCGAGGCTGTTGAAAAAAAACAGCCGTGTGCCATATATGGATGGTCACGTCACATTCTCCAAAACAAAGCAGAAGCTCACTCGCTCATTGAGGAAGTGTCCAGTTGAACGGGCCGTTCTTTCGCTTTTTTTGAGCTTGCAACTGTCTATATTATCCTTTTTTCTTTTGAATTATGGTGGAACAAAGTTATTTGGATATTTGTACATCATGCCTCGTACGTGTGTCGTCATGTTTTGCGAAAATGGCTGGAAAACGGGTAATCGCTCCCACCGATTCCCGAAGGAATCAAACATTCGCCGGCAGTGGATAAGATTTATACAAACAAAACGGGCAAATTTTCCCCCAAAGAAAACGGGAAAAGAGGACCCTTTGGATAGACTTGTCATTTGTGGTGACCATTTCACAGCCGAGGATTACGAAGGCAAAGCAATGAGTGAGCTCGGTTTCAAAACAACTGCTTAAGTGAGACTGAAGCGTGACGCTGTGCCCACCATTCAGCCTTCTCCTCCTCAGCTGGCTCCTGCTTCATCTTCTCACACTGTTTCCTCTCAAGCGAGGAAACTCTCCTTTGCATACTAACTAGGTGGCTGGGAAGAAGCGACGACGTGCTGTGGATAAGTTCACTTGTGCCAGGGTGAGTGCTGACAAATGGACAGTCTGATATGTTGCAAATTATATTTCAATTTAATTCCGATGGCACTGATATTTGATGTGTAATAATTTGCACGTTTCTTGAGCAGTTGGGGAGAGATCAATGTGGACCAGTGAGTGATGTGGGTAAAGAGAGCCTTGTTGAGGACACAGAGGAGAATGCTCCTCACACACTCGACACTGGCCACTGTGCTGTGAGCGCTCAGTGCTCCATCATCACTCCAAAACTTTATTATATCAAGTCACAGACTAATCAAACTTTTGATTATTTCATGCATCGAACAAGAAAATGAAAATCTACAAACCAATCTGTCTAGTGGAGTCTGTCAGTGTGAACTGCCGGGCAGTCAGTCCTGCCACTTGTACACGAAATAGGCCGTTTTCTGGCACTTGTAAGTGGCTCCAATTTATATGGCTCAGGGCCAGAAACTCCATACTATTAATTCCCATCATCCTCTGACTCGTCCTCGGCAATATCGGAATGAAAACACTCGATTTCATCGCCGCTGAAATCACTCTCTGATTCGCATCTCGCCATTGTTCACACGCTGTTTCCGAATGTTCATGAACTTTTCGGAGAACGTGACGTCATAGCATCTTCGGTAACTTCCGGACTATTTTTCGATCACTAACAAAAGTTTTGACCTAAACGTTAATTTTAGCATATTTTGAGTTTCAAATTTAAGAAAATAATTGCCAAACGATTATTAATGTGCTTACAACCTTCGAATCACGCGACATCATCAGCGACCCAAAACCTGCTCTTTAAGATCTGATGGTATTTCCATTGAGGTAGAATTTGCACTTTTCCTGGAAATGCTACTTTATTACAACCTCTTCCCTTTTATCCAATGTGCCCACAGATTTGAAGAACAAGCCATTCCTTCGCCAACACTAGAGGAAAAGCAATGATCTGAACCCGTAGACCATGCAATCTCAACAAGTGTCTTTAAAATATCCTTCTTCCATCGCAAATGCATCATGCAAGCTGTTTTATTTGGTATTGCAAACAGTGCAACGGCCTTTGAGAAGCCAAGTTGTCTGATGCTATGAACCAATTAATCGCTGTCAATTGTTCAACCTGCCTGTGAATGTTTGCACTTGGTCTGCCAGCTCTTCCTTGGGGATCACTGCTGCAGTTTGTGGAGTCTATCTACTGATGATCATCCAACTGGTTTTCATTTGGATTCTTCTCTGGTTCATGTTGTTCCATTATTTACGACAACTTCGTTCAGAGATTCGTTATATCTTCGAAAAGAGGTTTCATGTTTGTATTGTTCACATTTCAGCAAAAGGTTTGATTTGTTACTACTCAAGTCATTTGTGGTTTTAAACCATTTGGTTTTATGCCATGGGTTAGGATTCTTTTTTTGTTTGTTTGAGAATTACCATGGGCATTCTCAATGGACGTATACATATATAGTGTCTCTCGGACAGGTAGGATAGCCTCGAGGTTTGCACACTCATCTCTGAGTTGACCAGCCTGGGTTTGAATCTTCGTCCAGTTATGAACTGTCTTTCTGTTGTTTTGCCGGTAGGGCTCGGCATCAATGTCTGTGCCATCCATCGGGAGGACGTCAAGCAGGTGGACTCACAGGATATGAACTGCCAGCATTAGTTGGTCGACATCAAACATCCCACAGACTCCTTCGCAAAGAGCAAATGAGCGATCGCCAGACAAATTCTAAATTCTTGTCCTGACTGCTATTGGAAGGCAACAACAAGCCACCCATTCTAATCCTTGCTGTGGAGCTGCTTTGGCAGCACCCAGCCTGTCTTCGGACGGATCACCGGAAAGAAAGTGTCCTTGACTTCAACACATTCGCTCTATTTGTCTTTCAAACAGTCTATTCCAGTAATTTGTAAGTTTTAAGATACTTCCTTCAGCCACATATGTTTTTATACAGGTCACAAAGCATATGGAAGAGCAGAGCAACAGATGGCAATTTATTGACAGATCTAATATGTCGAAGCAAAAGTTTTGGGCGCACAACAAATAGATGTACTATGGGACAGTGAGAGGGTGAGAACAGTATCTCAGCAAGTGAAAACTCAGGAGGTTGCTTCAGTCTATTACTCGTGATACAATTCGAATGTCGAAACAGATCATAGTCACTGGGAGCTACAATGTGCAGGCTGTGTGGGAGTGATGTAGCGATTCAAAGCCATCCTCACAAATCGTGGCAACATGGGATTTTTGTACAGGTGTTGTCATTATTGAGAAGTTAAACTTTGGTCAATATACCTCGGTGTTCTTTCTTTATGGCCTGACACAATCTTTGTGCGAGACTGGTGTAACATTCTCCTGTAATTGTAGTTGTGTGAGGAATAGCCAATAGCAGGATTCCCTTGGCATCCCAGAAAATTGAGGGCATGATTTTACCAGCTCAGGGTCAGATTGAAAATTTATTTTGGTGTTGGTGATTGTCAGTGCTTCCAATGCATAGATTTGGTTTCAGAACCACCATCAACTAAGCAATACATTTGGATGGATCATTGTTTGAGAGATTCACATCATGATGCCAGCTGTTGCTATCGATCGTGAGCATTGAGGTTTTGACGAACCAATCTTGCCGAGACTTGAGACTCACCCCCAAGTGTTTGTGGATGATTGTGTTTGTCTGACTATTTTAGTGTCCTTGAGTTATACTCCACTCCTAAGTTTGTGCGTTGATCATCTTGAAGGTACTCGTGGCCACGTTTAAAGTCAGCTGCCCATTCGGCGAATGTAAAAATCGTTGTATAGTTCCATATACGGCCAGTGTGTGTTTTTGCCCGTCATGGGTACTGAAACCTTCTTTGCCAAAAGGAGATGATGGCACATGGTCAATTTTGGTAAGATCCAGATTAGTGTTACATAGCAAACTTCAGCTTTATACGATGAAGCAACAAACAATGTCAGATGAATTATAACTAATGGCATATTGATAACAAGCACACATGTACGTTCATACGAGCAAAGGACTGCGGTTCTTGAGTGGCAATGAAAGCACAGTTCCTAAACTTTTAAATGCCTTCTTATAAGTTTGGTTTCAATTTGAAGTTGGTTGTGTCGGTGTTTTTGGTTGTGGAGAAGTGTGTGTCGAATACTGAGGAGTGAGTATGGTTTTTGTTTGGGGAATGGGGTGGTGGTAATTTGGTCAGTGGTGTTTGTTGAGGACAAAGTTTATGTGTTCACAGACTTTGAGAGAGTTGTGTTGAGGTGTCAGCATGCTGCTTTGTGGGAGGGCTGGAGTGGTTTGGATATGTGTGTTTGGTTTTCGTGTTGTGCTTCTTTTTGGAGCACCGCATTATGCAATGGTTCTTTACGTCGCAATATGAAATTTTCCAACAACTGTCTTTTTTTAACAACTGTAAATTTTCCAACAATTTTTCCAATGATTGTGTTGAAATTAACTGGAACGACTATTTATAACCTTACTGATGTGCATTTGTGAAGAAAAATAATTTCAACAATGAGGGTCTGTCTACAACTTTGAACAAACACAGTCGCCTATATTGCTTGCTGAAGGCCCTGTCGCACCTGGACGTTTTAGCCAGTGTATGCCGACGTATGAAAAATTTGGCGAATACGCTGGCACACGTCGAATACGTTATGGGTAAGTTTTGTATACATTAGGAGCACGCTGAAGCATGCTGGCATACGTCGTCGTACGCTGAGCTCGTCGCCAAATTTTAAGCATGCTCAAAATCTTTTGACGTGCTCGGCGTATGACTCGCACGTTCCGCATACACTGGCCATAAGTTGTAGGCACGTTACGCGATCGTTGAGACACGTCGACACACGTTACTTGTAAGTTACTCATACGTCGAGGTAATGTCTCGCGTACCCGAAACTTATTTCTAACCTATGAGTAACGTGCTTTGAACCGATGTGTAACGTATGTCAAACGCATATTGACGTATGTAGACGTATTTGACGTCTTCCGGACAACCACAGAACTTACTGAACGTGTTTCTAACTTACAGCTGAGCTACCGTATAATGGCGTATTGGCAGCGTTTAGGAGAATTGGTATATAAAAATGGGGTTCACACAGGAGGAACCCCTCAGTGTTTCAGACTCAATGGTGAGTGGATGTCCATGTCAGTAGTATCAGTAGTAGTATGGGTAGAAGGTCCACATCAGTAGTGGTCGGTGAGCGTGATGGGGAGGGTGTGGGTGATGATGGATCCTCCTTGCGTCCACGGACATGGCCAGGTGACTTATTTGCAGCATTCTTCGAAGTTTTCTTCGGCATGACGATGATGTTGACACTTCGATGTCTCGTGCGGTTATGATTTGAATCGTCGAGCGGCAGCCTTTTAAGACGCTACGCCACGTGATCGTCGGCGTTACGCTGCCACGTGCTATGCATAAGTTAGACTATCGTTGGGCATAGGTTGTGAACGCCGACAACACGCTAAGCATTCGTTGGTATAAGTTATCTATAAGTTATCGAAACGTTCTGTGTATGTTACTAATACGCATACGTCCAACTCGTTATGAATGCGCCCAAAACTGAAAAAAAACTTCAATAGTTCAGCATACACCAGCGTTTTACATACATTTTGATACATTGCCATACACTGGCGAAAACGTCAAGGTTCCTCTTTTTTTTTTCTTTTTTTTTTTCTTTTTTTTCCTCTTTTTTTCATCTCTTTTTTTTCATCTCTTTTTTTTCATCTCTTTTTTTCCTCTCTTTTTACCCTTTTTTCTCTTTTTTTCTCTTTCTTCCTCTTTTTTTCCTTTCTTTTCCTCTTTTTTTCCTTTTTTTCATCTCTTTTTTTTTCCTCTTTTTTTTCCTCTCTTTTTTTTCCTCTTTTTTTCATCTCTTTTTTTCTCTTTTTTTTCCTCTTTTTTCCTCTCTTTTTCCTCTCTTTCTTTTCCTCTTTTTTTCCTCTATTTTTTTCCTCTATTTTTTTCCTCTATTTTTTTCCTCTATTTTTTTCCTCTTTGTTTTCCTCTCTTTTTTTTCCTTTTTTTTTCCTCTTTTTTCCCCTTTGTTTTCCTCTTTTTCCCCTCTTTTTTCCTCTCTCTCTCTCACACACATTTATCCCATCTCGTCTTCAGTTGTCATATCCTTCCTCCTGCCCATGGTCCGGCAAGGCAGTTGTGCTGAAACAACTTGCATTTGCCTCATGGAAGGCAAATCCAACTGAAGGCAATCTCAATTCGCTCCACAAAGCTCGGAACAAGTTTGTCTACTGTGGGAAACTGAATTCTTAATTGCATTTATACTGAGGTAAAATGCCAATTCGCTTTAGTTAATGCTTTAAGAAAGAATTTAATAAGTATATGCTGGGAAAGCTGCTGGAGAGGCATTGTACACATTCCTTCGTACAAGTGAAGGACATTGTAAAACTTTATCTCTGATTCGCTGGCCGAGATTGTCAGGGCAAGAAATCACATTCTCTTTCCTCCCCTCACCCAGACAATCTGTAGCAAGCACTGATAAGAGACCGTTTCTCATGCTGTGTTTGTGATTTTAACCTCACAAAGTTCCGTCTGTTGCTTCTTCAAAAGGCCTCTCTTTCTTCAGTTAATTTGCTTTGATGTGAAAACTATGCTCTGGTGAGATCACACATCCACTCGTGATACTCTATGTGAAGTTTAAGTTTTTGCTTGCGACATCGCTCCAGGCTGAGCTTCCTTGTGCACAAGCTTGTCTTTTATTTGTTCCTGAATAAACAGCTTAAACTGAACTAAAAGCTATTTTTGTCTCGAGTTGGCTAAAACTGCCCTGACACTACCCATCGGAGAGCCAGAAAACAACATCTTTCGAATCTCAAGTGTGAACTCTCAAACCTGTCTTCCTCCTCCAAATCCTGGTCGTGTCTTGTGAAGTCTGTTTCTGGTGTATGTTCCCCCTCCATCCCCTCCCTTGCCGCAAAGCTGATGCTGCACGCGAAAAGGCTGAAAGTCTAAACTCCATGTTTGCTTCTAAATCTTGTGTCCCAAACCCATCTCTTTCTGTACCCATCTTACCAAGTCGCACCCAGTTGTTCCTGGACTCTGTGTCCTTTTCTCCTCACAAGATAGAGATTTTGCTGTCAAACCTCAACTCAGATTCTGCAACCGGTCCAGACGGCATCAGCCCACGTGTCCTAAAAACCTGCTCTGCTGCTCTTGCTCACCCTCTCTGTTATATTCACCCTCTCATTTGCTCAGGGTCATCTGCCATCTGCTTGGAAATCAGCAAACATTACCGCTCTGCATAAAAATGGTGCAAAAACAGATCCCTGCAACCACACACGAATCCGCCTTCTCCCAATCATCAGCAAGTTTAAGGACTCGATCATTGCTTCAGACATTAAATCCTTCTTCAATGGTCTGATTTCCGATCATCAATTTGGATTCGGACCAGATCACTCTACCCTGGATAGAAAAGCTGCTGCTGGATGTTGTTCCTGCTTTCGCAACAATGGATGGAGATCCTCAATGCCAGCCATGAAATCAGAGCCATCTTCTGAGACATATTGCTTGCCTTTGATGCAGTCTGGCACCCTGCCGTGCTCGCCAAACTCTTCCTATGGTATCCAAGGGCATCTCCACTCATGGCTCGCAGACTTCCTCTCCTGTCGCAGTCACCGTGTGGCCCTAAATGGAGTTCTTTCATCCCCTCTTCCTGTGCAGGCTGGAGTTCCTCAAGGTGGCGTTCTGGGCCCTGTTCTTTTTCTGGTTTTCATCAATGATCTTTCGGACTCTCTGGAAAATCCTCTATTTCTCTTTGCCGACGACTCCACCCTCTGCCGTACCATCTCTCATCCCTCAGACCGGCAAGCAGCAGCTTCTTCGCTCACTGCAGATCTGGATAAAATCACAAACTGGTCCAACACGTGGAACATGTCTTTCAATCCAGACAAATCTCACACTCTCACTATGTCTCTTCGAAAGGACCGTTTAGAAAACCCCCCCATCCACTTTCTCAACAATCCTCTGGAAGAAGTCTTTTCTTCCAAGCTTCTGGGTCTCACTATCTGCCATGACCTTTCCTGGGAAAGTCACGTTTCCAACCTCGCCTCAAAAGCCAGTTGCCGACTGGGAATCCTTCATCGTGCAAAGTCCTTTCTCGGCCTCTTGAGCTCCTGACCACTTACAAAGCTTTTGTCCGTAGCCTGATGGAGTACTGCTCTCCCCTCTGGGCTGGTGCTCCTGCCTCCCACCTTTCTCGGCTTCACGCTGTCAAAACCAGGGCATTTAAGATCATCGGCATCTCCCGCAATGAAGCTGAGTCTTTGGGCCTCTCACTCAATCACTGCAGGTTGGTCGGTGGTCTTTCTGTCTTCTACCGACTCCTCTCCAGCCTTGCTCCTCTCCCCCCCTGCTCTCTCTGCGATTTGTCCCCACCACATTATCACAGGGCGCTCAAAGTCCGCCAACAACCCCCTTCTGGTAAAACTACCAAAATCACGAATCACTGCTCATCTTCACTCTTTCATTCCTCTTTTTTCCCCGCCTTTGGAATAAACTTCCTCACTCTATTCTTTCTCATTCTTCCCTCCAGGCTTTCAAAACAGCTGTTCACCACCACCTCTTATCTTCCCCCATCCAAATCCTCGATCTTTTCTACCCCCGATAATCCACCCAAGCCCACCTCCTTCAATTCCCCTGCTTTCCGTCCTGAAAGTCCCTGTAATGTCCATCTTCTCTTCGCCATGTTCCCCGTCCCATCCCCATCCCTCTCCCTTCCACAGTTCACCTAATGTGTCTGTTCCCCACTGTTTTGTCCCTTCCACTCCTGCTCCTCTTCTCTCATGCCTCCTTGCTGTGAGTTGTGTGTTAGCTCTCATACGAGCCTCGACCAAGGTATACAAGAAAAAGAAAAAAAAAAAAGACTCCGGTGCCACACTCTGTCCAAAGCTTTTGAAATCTCAAGGGCTACAACAAAGGATTCCTCATTGTCTCTCAGAGAACAAGACCAGATATTTGTAATATCGGAAAATATATCATTGGGAGATCTCGTCTTATGAAAGCCACACTGATGGTCAGAGAGAAGACTGAGATTCAAGATGATTGAGGAAATGAGAATTGAGAAGACGTTCAAAGACTTTGGAAATCGGAGAAAGGACAGAAGTTGGAAGGGTTTGAACGATCACCCTTCTTTAGAGTAGGCTGTACTAATGCATGTTTACAGAAAATAGGAAATGTTTGGGTTTTCAAACACAAGCAAAATAAACGAGAAAGCACAAGTGCAAGTTCTGAAGCACACTCCTTCAAAATACGAGGAGGAATGCCATTTTGTCCGTACACCTTGCGTGTATCCAAAGAGAGAAGTACTTTTTTGATTATTTGAAAAGAGATTATAGGGAGAGGTATATGATTGGTAAAGGGTGCATCATGGGTTGTTTGAATGTGAGAGTCATCCAATGTGGAATTAGAGGAGAAAAGAGCCAAAAAGAGTTGCTCTGTCGGTTGGAGAGACAGCAATAGTATCATCGGAACGGAAAAGTGAAGGAAAGGTTGTGCGACAAAAGTTGTTGAAGATACTTTTGGCAGAAGATCAGAAAAACCAACAAGTGAAGGAAGAAGAGAGGCTGTCACACTTCCTTTGGATAAAAGAATGCTTCGCCTCACAAATAGCAAATCTGCAATGATTTAAATTGGAGAAGAAGGCTGAATATGAGTCAGAGGAAAAATACTATTTCCAGGTATGATATGCCATGTCCCTTTTTTTTTTTGTATACCTTGTCGAGGCTCGTGTGAGAGCTAACGCACAACGCACAGCAAGGGGGGCATGAGACAAGAGGGGCGGGAGTGGGAAGGACAAAACACTGGGGAACAGAGACATTAGGAGATCTGTGGAAGGGAGAGGGATTGGGCAGGGAACACGGGGTATCCAAGATGGACATGACAGGGACTTTCAGGAAAGAAAGCAGGGAATTTGAAGGAGGTGGGTTTGGGCTGGATTAACGGGGTAAGAAAAGATCGAGAATTTGGATGGTGGATGATAAGAGGTGGTGGTGAACAGCTATTTTGAAGCCCTGGAGGGAAGAATGGGATTGAACAGAGTAAGGGAGTTTATTCCAAAGGTGTGGAAATATAGGAATGAAAGAGTGAAGGTGATCAGTGATTCGTGATTTGGTAGTTTTACCAGAAGGGGGTTGTTGGAGGACCTTGAGCGCCCTGCGGAAATATGGTGGGGACAAATCACATACACAGCAGGGGGGGGCGAGACAGGAGAGGAGACGGTAGAAGACAGAAAGACCACCGAACTGCCTGCGGTGAGAGAGTGAGAGGCCCAAAGACTCAGCCTCATTGCGGGAGATGCCAATGATCTGAAATGCCTTAGTTTTCACAGCATGAAGCCAAGAAAGGTGGGAGGCAGGAGTACCAGCCCAAAGGGGAGAGCAGTACTCCATCAGGCTGCGGACAAAAGCTTTGTATGTGGTCAGGAGCTCAGGTAGGCTGAGGAAGGACTTTGCACGATGGAGGATTCCCAGTCGGCGACTGGCTTTCTAAGCCAGGTTGGAAATGTGGCTTTCTCAGGAAAGATCATGGCAGGTCGTGAGACCCAGAAGCTTGAATGAATGGACTTCTTCAAGAGGATTGTTGAGAAAGTGGATGGGGCGGGGGGGGGGGATTCCAAACGAATGGTCCTTTCGGAGAGACATAGTGAGAGTGTGAGATTTTTCCAGATTGAAAGACATGTTCCATGTGTTGGACCAGTTTGTGATTTTACCCAGATCTGCAGTGAGCGAAGAAGCTTAATTTAGGTAGGGTTCAGCACCCAATCCATTTTTACCTTTCCGGAAAAATTAATCACCCCAGATAAGAACTGTGCTTCCCAACATGCCACCTTGATAAAATATGGCCGAGCGTTACCGGAGATGGACCCGTGTCGGAACCACGGGGACAAACTCTCTGTTCCACACACTATGCTTAACCAATGTAAACAACAACCAGACAGTTTGAAAATGGTTTGTCATGATTTAACAAAAGCATGTATGTACAAGGCAGTGTCACAACTGAAATCCTGACCCCACTCACAAAAGCCCACTCTTAATCAGTTACTTGTGACAAAATTCAGATGGGTGCCACAGTCATGTCAGAAAATGAGGGAAGAAAGGAGGACAGGGTAGGAGAAATGAATATGAGGTATGCTGTTGGCCTCTTGCTTACCATACATAAGCCGGCAGGCTCATGTGGGTCCAAAGAAATGGGGAGGGGCGGGGGGAGAAGATGATGGTGTCAGGCAACATGTCCTGAAAGGTTCAGAGGGTGGGTGTGTTTGGCGTTGGAGGAAATGGCGTGAAGGTCGATAATCGGTAAGCTCTGAAAAGAGCAGTCGGAGCTTTCCATTGATGTCCGTGCGTCCAAAGGGAGCAAATTAGAATAGGGATAACAAGAGAAAGATTGGGTAAAGAAGTGTGTATGGCTGACGAGTCTGGTAACTCTCCGCTGGTCTGTCTGGTACCGGACCTCACCTCGCTTGCGCTTGTCCACCAACTCGGTCTGCAGATACCAGTCCTCCGCTTGTGCCGCAGACATCAGCCCACTCTCCAACCACCAGCTCGCTTGACCTCTCCGTTTCCAGACGCACACGTTCTGAACTCCGGCCCAATGCCATATGACCCATCTATCTCCCCCATTAGATAGCCTTGTGACCTCGTCGATGTTCATTGGTACCCTCAAAGCTCGGTAACTGATTCAGGCTGCAGACTCGGTCACTGATTTGTGATGCAGGATTGGTCACTGATTGGGGCTGCAGGCTGGGGAAACTCATTCCTTGCCCTTTCAATGCCTTTTTGGTGACGAAATGCAGGCTTTTCACATTTGGAGTGTCTTGATTTGTGGAGTTGTGGAGTGAAAATCATGCTGTTGTGTATGTGGATGTGCTGTGGGGATGTGGAGAGGGATTGAGAAAAATAGAGGGAAACAGAGAGATAGCGAAGGAGAGATAGAGATACAGTATATAGAGAAGAAAAGAATTGCAATGGTTTTCAATTATATGATCGACACTATGCTGCGGAGATAACTATCTGAGGGTTCTTTATGTGTGTTGGTGTGTGCTTCCCTGGGGGTCTCCGAAAACTGCCACAATATAATTTCACTAAGCCAGCCCAGTCAGCTCTATTGGAGTGCCAATAATGGCGTTCAGAAAGAGCAGTTGGAGAAGGAGGAATGGTAGTAAAGAGACATGCAACTAGAATGTGGTCAGATGAACCAATCGCCACTGAAATTGTGTAGCTAAAACGTAATGGATTGGTGGTGTTTCATTTTAAGCCATGACATCAAAGTTTGTAGATTCAAGGTCCACAAGGAAAACAGGTGTGTTGATGTTGGAATAAGTACAGACTCCTCCTTTGAAGCGGAATCGTGAGTGAAGGTTCAAGTTACCTCCGCCACCGAAGTTACGTTTTCATCCCTGTCTGTTTGTGTGCAGGATATCTCAGTAAGTTATCGATAGATTCAGATGAAACTTGCTGGACAGGTTGGGTGTGTGAGGATTGGTTTATTAGATTTTGGTGAAAATCTGAATCTGGATCCTTCTACGAGTTGGACATTTAAAAGGAATGAACGAGAAGATCATTTGATAGTTCTGTCTTCTTGTAAAGTGTACAAGAGAAGCAAGATATTAGTCGAGGTACTAACGAAATGGTGTTCAACAGAGGAAAGGTTAGAAGAAAGACCACAAATGTTGGTGAAACTAAGAGAAAAAGAGTCAAATTTATGAGAAAGGCAAGGGTCGAAGGAGGGACCGACACTACTACTGCTCTGTCTCTCTCTCTCTCTCTCTCTCTCTCTCTCTCTCTCTCTCTCTCTCTCTCTCTCTGTCTCTGTCTGTCTCTGTCTGTCTCTGTCTGTCTCTGTCTGTCTCTGTCTGTCTCTGTCTGTCTCTGTCTGTCTCTGTCTGTCTCTGTCTGTCTCTGTCTGTCTCTGTCTGTCTCTGTCTGTCTCTGTCTGTCTCTGTCTGTCTCTGTCTGTCTCTGTCTGTCTCTGTCTGTCTCTGTCTGTCTCTGTCTCTCTGTCTCTCTGTCTCTCTGTCTCTCTGTCTCTCTGTCTCTCTGTCTCTCTGTCTCTCTCTCTCTCTGTCTCTCTCTCTCTCTCTCTCGCTCTCGCTCTCGCTCTCGCTCTCGCTCTCGCTCTCGCTCTCGCTCTCGCTCTCGCTCTCGCTCTCGCTCTCGCTCTCGCTCTCTCTCTCTCTCATTCAGGCAATATTATTTGCACCCCCACAATGCCGGAAACTAGGAGCCACAAACTTTTGGGCTTTCCCATGTTTGGGCGGTTGCTGTTTACAACCTACCACCTAAAACAACCGTGATGGCCACTTTTCCCATCCTAGGAGCGGCCTTTAGGTAGTTGATGCTTTTTCTGGTATATTTTTGTGGTTCGATCCAAGGTGGTTGTCATTCAGGTAATCAGGGTGTACTTGTGTGGGTCCTGAAAGTACTCCACTTACTGCCATACTCACCTTATTGAGGTAGTGGTAGTGTGACATTATAGCACACCCCTGGGGGACCAATCGAGTAATGAAAAGCTGGACTGCAGGGGTTTGATATAGTGTCACAGGTTACACAAGGAACTTCGACAGAGGAGGAGGAGGCCATTTGGCTCATCAGGCGTGGACTACATCAACGCCACATTGATTCAGGCTCACAGTTTATATACTTTTATTCAGTGGGGGTGAGAAGAGTGGAGGATTGGGAATGGGGGTGGGGGTGGGTGGAGGAGTGGGACGATAACAATAGGGAAGGTACAGATAGTGTGTGCGTGTGCGTGAAGCTTTTTCTTTGATTTTTGAAGATGTACAATTCCATACACTTGGGCTCATTGCCAGGAAATGTGTTGTACTGCACTATTTTTACATGTGGAAGGTCAACGTCACAATAATTTTTGAAGGTCAGAAGTTTGAGAGTGTCATTCTTATCGTTATCGAGTTACCTGACTGATTTTCTTTCTAAATTTGTTTTAATGACGTTTGCAGTGAATTTAAGGGCATTGTGGTGGAAACAAAGTTGTCGCCAATTAACCTCCTTCCCGATGGGATAACAAGGTGGATTAGGATCTGCTTGTACTTATCATCATTCATTGTTCCTTCAATTCTCACCAAATACACCCCAAACCTGAACAAAGCCTCCACCATGCTTCAGTGTAGGCTGCACAGACATCTCCTTATTCTTCTCATCAAAACCCTCCTTCTGCCTTCTTTTTGTTCCAAAAATTTCAAACTCTGACTCATCACTCCAAAGTACCTTTCCCTTTCCCCAATGACAAGCAGCCAAACGCTGATGCTTAAAAGCAAGGCCGAGGCTTGTGGAGGAGCGAGAAGATCAAACGGATCAGAATGTAACAGAACAAAAGGAACAGTAAGGAAAAATAGAGGGAGGAGGACACACCAAGAGCAGAGTTGATGGATAAAATAGAGGCAGACATGGAGAAACTAGAGGGGGAGCACTCGGTAGAGTGCAAAACCTCCGCCGCCAATACTACTAGGTCACTCAAGTGAACCTGATATCCTATTCATTCAATTTGACGTCAACAGTGCTCACAGAGTTATAGTTTGCAACTTTCCCTTTTACTTTTAACTTTTACATACTCAATTCATTCGTCATAACTCGATTCCTTGAGACAGAAATTTATTTTACGTGGGTATATCCACCTGAAGTTCCAAAATCAGCTGCAATTATAATTTTGGCATGTTTTTTGTTGAAAATCACTTATAACATGTAGAAATGCAAAAACAAAAATCGAAATTTTGTTGGAAAAAAAAATCACTTAAAACATGAAGAAATGCAAAATCAAAAATTCAAATATTTTTTTCAAAATGGCCGCCATAGTAGCCATGTTGAACTTTGGACCAAGTCCAAAATGTAATGGCATGATCCTTGGACCATACCTAATCCCCCCACCAAGTTTCGTCGAAATCCGTTGAGGACTTTTTCCGCAATACTGTTCACAAACAAACAAAAACAAACAAACAGACAAGGGTGAAAACAGTAGCCTCCGTCCATCTTCGATGGCGGAGGTAAATTAGGGATATATGAAAGAATGGGGAATAGGGAGGACACACAGGGTGAACAAGATGGATACAGCCGCAAACTCTCACAAAGTAAAACTGGAAACTTGAAAGGGGGTGGGGTGAGGGAGGTTGATCTGAGAGGGTGGTGAACAACTGTCTTGAAGACCTGGGGGAAAGAATGAGGTAAAAGAAAATGAAAAGTTGGTTCCACAGGTGGGAAGAAGAGGAACGAACGAGTGGAGGTGAGCAGTGATGGGGACGGCATGCAACCTTCAGAATCCTGGGGGGACAAAGTACAGAAAGAGCAGAGGATACAACGCCAGAAAGGAGGCGGTACAAGAAAGACAGACCACCAGCCTGTCTGTAATGGGAAAGTGAGAGGCCCATAAGACTCAGCTTCGAAGAGGGACATTCCAATGATCTTGAAGGCCTTGTTTCCATGGCGTCAAGCTGAGCAGGTTGGAGATCGGGGTGCCAAGGAAGGACTTTGCATGATACAGGATGGCCATTCGGGACTGCCTTTTGAGGCCAACTTACTCAAAATTCAGATAATCAAGATTCAGTTTGGAGACATTGACAAAAGCTAAGGTAGAGAATGAATGAAGGAATTAAGCATAAAATGAGTTCATGATTTTTCGTGAGTTCATGAATAAATGAGGCAGAATGAATTTTTTTTTTTTCGAGTGAACAAATATAGCTAAGATGAAACAGAAAGGACGACATATCCATATTAACGAGACAGGCACTTGGGAGAGCGGAAACCTCTGCCACTTAATTCCTGATCCATGAGAAAATATAGAGCCCAACACATTTTTTTTTAAATCTCAGACTGTAGATATCCTTTTTTTACCCTTTCTCTCAATGGTGAAGAATCACTGAACATATTATCAGATCCAGACCCGGATCTTCAGCAAAATCTAATAAGTTCGTCCTTGTCACACATCGAATCTGTCCGCAAAATTTCACCCAGATCCGTTCACAACGTTTTGAGATATCCTGCACACAAACAAACAGAGATAAACAAACAAACAAACCAGACAGAAAGGGGTAAAAACATAACCTCCTTCACCGTCGGTGGCGGAGGTAGTAAAGTTGGAATGTCCTTCTATCCATCAGTCCCCTAACTACTCCCACAGTTTTGGGGCAAGCCACGTCAAACTTTCTGTGGAACTGTTTGGGGACCGAACGGATGTCCGAAGGTGGGTGGAAGGTTTCATAACATTCTCAACACAATTATGATTGTAATTTTCAATCCAAGAAAGTGTTTTGCATCCTCCCTTTTGTGCCGGCAGATTTGCCTGTATTGGTCGTCACGTGAGAATGAAGTCTGTATTTGTTTACCTCACGAGTGAATGTATAAAGTGTCTATATTTGTTTTACTCAAGAGTGTGTGTATAAAGTGTCTATATTTGTTAAACTCAAGAGTGTGTGGTAAAAGTGTCCACATTTGTTGAACTGAAGAGTGTATGTATAAACTGTCTCTATTCGTTTAACTCAAGAGTGTATGGAGAAACTGTCGGTATTCGTTTAACTTAAGAGTGTATGTATAAACTGTCTATATTTGTTAAACTCAAGAGTGTTTGTATAAACTCTCTATACTTGTTTAACGCAAGAGGGTTTGTATAAAGTGTCTATATTTGTTTATCTCATGAGTGTTTGTATGAAATATTTTTGTTCGTCTTTCGGCTGCTCCCATTAGGGGTCGCCAAAGCGGATCATCCGTAATGATCCGCATTCTGATTTGGCACAGGTTTTACGCTGGATGCTCTTCCTGACGCAACCCTGGTCGCCTCATACGACACAGGGATAAGGATTGGGTTTCGCCATGATTCCGGGCTGCCCTACACCCTCTCATAGCGTGGCCCAGTGCAGAGCTCCCTTCCCCAAGCGATGCTCGAACCCAAGCCAACGAGTAGCCGCATTACAGGTGCACGCCACGACGCCCGGTATTGTTTGTATAAAGTGTTTTTAATATGTCTATATTTGTTTTACTCAAGAGTGTGTGTTTAAAGTTTCTACATTTGTTTACCTCAAGAGTGTGTGTAAAAAGTGTCTATATTTGTTTACCTCAAGAGTGTGTGTAAAAAGTGTCTATATTTGTTTACCTCAAGAGTGTTTGTATAAAGTGTCGATATTTGTTTACCTCAAGCGTGTTAGTATGAATTGTTTATATTTATTTACCTCATATGTGTTTGGATAAAGTGTCAACATTTGTTGAACTCAAGAGTGTGGGTATAAAGTGTCTATATTTGTTTACCTCAAGAGTGTTTAGATAAAGTGTCGAAATTTGTTTACCTCACGAGCGTTTTTATAAAATATCTATATTTGTTTTCCTCACGAGTATTTGTGTAAAGTATCTATATTTGTTTACCTCAAGATTGTGTGTATAAAGTGTCTGCATTTGTTTAACTCAAGAGTGTTTGTAAAAAGTGTTTATATTTGTTTGACTGGTGAGTGTATGTATAAACTGTCTATATCTATGTATAATTCCAGCAGTGTGTGTGTGTGTGTGTGTGTGTGTGTGTGTGTGTGTGTGTGTGTGTGTGTGTGTGTGTGTGTGTGTGTGTGTGTGTGTGTGTGTGTGTGTGTGTGTGTGTGTGTGTGTGTGACCGCTGTTTCTTGACAACCTCTGGTCTGATCTAATTGAAACTTGCCAGGAATATTGCTGGGGACCTGAGGATGTGCCTTTTCAAGGTTTGATATTAATCGGGCAAGTGCTTCCCAAGTTATGGCCATTTATTTACCAAACCAATGGCAAGACACGTTGTTGCGTGAGTGTGGCCGATGGTGAAGGGAAGGACAGCCACGTTCCCCATTACGGGTTACAACGTACGGGCTTCCGGAGAGTGATGACTTGGTGTATTCTAATAATTTCTCGATTTCTTATGCGCATTTATAGATAAACACAATGACCCAAGTTATGATCGTTTTCATATTAGACGGTGCATAAATTTGGGGAACTTCAGAGGTAGCTGGTATGCTCCGAAGCAGGAAGTAAATTATTTTTTGCACGTTTTTTATCTCCTCTTTCCTCTTCTCTTTATGTTTTTCCTTGCGATGACATTGGGAAAAGGCAAAATACGTTGGAGCCAATTGAATAATTGGCCATTAAGAATAAATTGCGAATAATCGTAACTGCCTAATGCGAACTTCCAGACAGTGAGGACTTCACTTCCGGAGAGTGACGATTACTGTATTCTTTCTCGATTCTTTCTTTCTCTATTTCTGTACTTTCTCGATTTCTTTCTCGATTTTCTCAAACCCAATACCCCAATCCAGTCAGTGACGATTACTGTATTCTTATCGATTTTTTTTTCTTGATTTATCGACTTACTGTGTTCTTTCTTTCTCGATTTCGGTACTTTCTCGATTTTTTTTTCTTGATTTGTCCACTTACTGTATTCATTCTTTCTCGATTTTATTAAACACAATGCCCCAATCCAATCGTCATTTAAGAGAGCGAAGGAACGGCCTGTGTGGTTGCTGTTTCTGGCACGCGGTTTGAAAGTTGTTTTTTTTTGCATGTACGGCCATGCACGAACGGGCACATGAGAGCGGAGGAACGGCCTGTGTGTTTGTTTATGGAATGCGGTTTGGAAGTTTTTTGTTTTGTTTAGTTTGCACCTACGGGCACGCACCTACGGGCATGCACTAGTTTATTTAACTCATGAGTGTATGTATAAACTGTCTATATTTGTTTAACTCAAGAGTGCATGTACAAACTGTCGAGATTTGTTGAACTCTTGAGTGTGTGTATAAAGTGTCTGTATTTGTTTCACTCAAGAGTGTGTGTTTAATATGTCTTTATTTGTTTAACTCAAGAGTGTGAGTTTAAAGTGTCTATATTTGTTCACCTCAAGAGTGTGTTTATAAAGTGTCTTTATTTGTTTTACTAAAGAGGGTTTGTATAAACTGTCTAGATATGTTTATCTCATGAGTGTATGTATAAACTGTCTGTATTTGTTTAACTCGTGAGTGTATGTATAAACAGTCTTTTCTTGTTTAACGCAAGAGGGTTTGAAGAGACTGTCTATATTTGTTTATCTCATGAGTGTATGTATAAACTGTCTATATTTGTTTAACTCAAGAGGGTTTGTTTCAACTGTCTATATTTGTTTACCTCATGAATGTGTGTATAAACTGTCTTTATTTGTTTCCCTCAAGAGTGTGTGTATAAAGTGTCTGTATTTGTTTAACTCAATCGTGTATGTTTAAACTGTCAATATTTGTTTATCTCATGAGTGTATGTATAAACTGTCTATATTTGTTTAACTGAAGAGTGTATGTATAAACTGTCTATATTTGTTTAACTGAAGAGTGTATGTATAAACTGTCTATATTTGTTTACCTCAAGAGTGTATGTATAAAGTGCCTACATTTGTTTAACTCAAGAGTGTTTGTGAAAAGTGTCTATATTTGTTTCACTCATGAGTGTACGTATAAACTGTCTATATTTGTTTAACTCAAGAGTGCATGTACAAACTGTCAAGATTTGTTGAACTCTAGAGTGTGTGTATAAACTGTCTGCATTTGTTTCACTCAATAGTGTGTGTTTAAAGTGTCTATATTTGTTTAGCTCAAGAGTGTGTGTTTAAAGTGTCTGTATTTATTTACCTCAAGAGTGTGTGTATAAATTGTCTTTCTTTGTTGACCTCAAGAGTGTTTAGAAAAGCGTCTATATTTGTTTATCTCACGAGTGTTTGTATAAAGTGTCGATATTTGTTTACCTCATAAGTGTTTGTATGAAGTGTCTATATTTATAAATCTCAAGTGTGTGTGTGCGTATAAAGTGTCTGTGTTTTGTTTCACTCAAGAGTGTGTGTTTAATGTGTCTAGATTTGTTTAACGCAAGAGTGTGTGTATAAAGTGCCTATATTTGTTTCCCTCAAGAGTGTGTGTACAAAGTGTCAATATTTGTTTCACTCAAGAGTGTGTGATTAATATATCTATATTTGTTTCACTCAAGAGTGTGTGTATAATGTGTCTGTATTTGTTTAACTCAAGAGTGTGCGTTTCAAGTGTCTATATTTGTTTAACTCAAGAGTGTTTGTATAAAGTGTCTTTCTTTGTTGACAACAAGTGTGTGCATGAAGTGTCTATATTTGGTTACCTCAATAGTGTGTGAAAAAGTGTCTATATTTCTTTAACTCAAGAGTGTTTGTATAAAGTGTCGATATTTGTTTAACTCAAGAGTGTGTGTTTAATGTGTCTATATTTGTTTCACTCAAGAGTGTGTGTTTAATGTGTCTATATTTGTTTAACTCAAGAGTGTGTGTATAATGTGTCGATATTTGTTAAACTCAAGAGTGTGTGTTTAATGTGTCTATATTTGTTTAACTCAAGAGTGGATATATCATGTGTCGATATTTGATTAACTCAAGAGTGTGTGTATAATGTGTCTGTATTTGTTTAACTCAAGAGTGTGTGTTTCAAGTGTCTATATTTGTATAACTCAAGAGTTTGTGTATAATGTGTCTATCGTTGTTAATCTCACGAGTGTTTGCATCAAGTGTTCATGTTTGTTTACCTCAGAAGTGTTTGTTTAAAGTGTCAACATTTGTTAAACTCAAGTGTGTGTGTGTGTGTGTGTGTGTGTGTGTGTGTGTGTGTGTGTGTGTGTGTGTGTGTGTGTGTGTGTGTGTGTGTGTGTGTGTGTGTGTGTGTGTGTGTAAAGTGTCTGTATTTGTTTCACTCAAGAGTGTGTGTTTAATATGTCTATATTTGTTTAACTCAAGAGTGTTTGTATAAAGGGTCTATATTTGTTTAAATCAAGAGTGTGTGTATAATGTGTCTATATTTGTTTAACTCAAGAGTGTGTGTATAATGTGTCTATATTTATTTAACTCAAGAGTGTGTGTTTAATGTGTCTATATTTGTTTAACTCAAGAGTGTATGTTTCATGTGTCGATATTTGTTTAACTCAAGAGTGTGTGTATAATGTGTCTGTATTTGTTAATCTCACGAGTGTTTATGTTTGTTTACCTCAGAAGTGTTTGTTTAAAGTGTCAATATTTGTTAAACTCAAGTGTGTGTGTGTGTGTGTGTGTGTGTGTGTGTGTGTGTGTGTGTGTGTGTGTGTGTGTGTGTGTGTGTGTGTGTGTGTGTGTATAAAGTGTCTGTATGTGTTTCACATGTCTATATTTGTTTAACTCAAGAGTGTGTCTTTCAAGTGTCTCTATTTGTTTACCTCAAGAGTGTGTGTATAAAGTGTCTATATTTGTTTACCTCAAGAGTGTGTGTTTAATGTGTCTATATTTGTTTAACTCAAGAGAGTGTGTATAAAGTGTTTATATTTGTTTACCTCAAAAGTGTTTGAACAAAGTGCCCATATTTTTTTACCTCAAGAGTGTGTGTTTAAGGAGCCTATATTTGTTTAACTCAAGAGTGTTTGTATAATGTGTCTATATTTGGATAACTCAAGAGTGTGTGAATAAAGATTCTCTATTTGTTTACCTCAAGAGTGTTTATGTAAAGTGTCCATATTTGTTTACCTCATAAATGTTTGTATGAAGTGTCTATGTTTGTTTAACTGAAGAGTGTGTGTATAAAGTGTCTGTATTTGTTTAACTCAAGAGTGTGTGTATAAAGTGTCTGTATTTGTTTTCCTCAAGAGTGTTTGTATAAAGTGTCTATATTTGTTTAATTCAAGAGTGTATGTATAAAGTGTCTATATTTGTTTACCTCAAGAGTGTGTATATAAAATGTCTATATTTGTCTACCTCAAGAGTGTGTGTATAATGTGTCTTTATTTGTTTATCTCATGAGCGTTTGTATCATGTGTCTATATTTGTTTACCTCATGAGTGTTTGTATGAAGTATTTTTTTCGTCTTTCGGCTGCTCCCGTTTGGGGTCGCCAAAGCGGATCATCCGTAATGATCCGCATTCTGATTTGACACAGGTTTTACACTGGATGCTCTTCCTGACGCAAGCCTGGTCGCCTCATACGACACAGGGATAAGGATTGGGTTTCGCCATGATTCCGGGCTGCCTTCCACCCTCTCATGGCGTGGCCCAGTGCAGAGCTCCCATCCTCAAGCGATCTTCCAACCCAAGCCTCCGAGTTGCCGGATTACAGGTGCACGCCACGACGCCCGGTGTTGTTTGTATAAAGTTTCCATATTTGTTTAACTCAAGAGTGTGTGAAGAATGTGTCTATATTTGCTGACGTCACGAGTGTTTTTATAAAGTGTCTGTATTTGTTTAAATCAAGAGTGTGTGTATAAAGTGTCTATATTTGTTGAAATCAAGAGTGTGTGTATAAAGTGTCTATATTTGTTTAAATCAAGAGTGTGGGTATAAAGTGTCTATATTTGTTTCAATCAAGAGTGTGTGTATATAGTGTCTATATTTGTTTAACTCGTGAGTGTTTGTTTTAAGTGTCTATATTTGTTTACCTCACGAGTGTTTTTATAAAGTATCTCTATTTGTTTTCCTCACGAGAATTTGTGTAAAGTATCTATATTTGTTTACCTCATAAGTTTTTGTATAAAGCGCCTATATTTGTTTACCTCATATGTGTTTGTATAAAGTGCCCATATTTGTTTACCTCAAGAGTGTGTGTTTCAGGAGCATTTTTTTGTTTAACTCAAGAGTGTTTGTATAATGTGTCTATATTTGTTTACGTCAAGAGTGTTTGTATAAATTGTCTACATTTGTTTTCCTCATATGTGTTTGTATAACGTGTCTATATTTGTTTAAATCAAGAGTGTGTGTATATAGTGTCTATATTTGTTTAACTCGTGAGTGTTTATTTTAAGTGTCTGTATTTGTTTACCTCACGAGTGTTTTTATAAAGTATCTATATTTGTTTTCCTCACGAGTATTTGTGTAAAGTATCGATATTTGTTTACCTCTGAAGTGTTTGTATAAAGTTCCTATATTTGTTTACCTCAAGAGTGTGTGTGTATAACTTGTCTATATTTCTTTTATTCAAGAGTGTATGTTAAAGGAGCCTATATTTGTTTAACTCAAGAGTGTTTGTATAATGTGTCTATATTTGGATAACTCAAGAGTCTGTGTATAAATTGTCTGTATTTGTTTCACTCAAGAGTGTGTGTTTAAAGTGTCTATATTTGTTTACCTCAAGAGTGTGTGTATAAAGTGTCTATATTTGTTTAACGCAAGAGGATTTGTATAAACTGTCAATATTTGTTTATCTCATGAGTGTATGTATGAACTGTCTATATTTGTTTCACTCAAGACGGTTTGTTTCAACTGTCTATATTTGTTTACCTCATGAATGTCTGTATAAACTGTCTATATTTGTTTACCTCAAGAGTGTGTGTATAACGTGTCTATATTTGTTTAACTCAAGGGTGTGTGGAAATGTGTCTATATTTGTTTATCTCATGAGTGTATGTATAAACTGTCTATATTTGTTTCACTCATGAGTGTATGTATAAACTGTCTATATTTGTTTAACTCAAGAGTGTATGTACAAATTGTCAAGATTTGTTGAACGCTCGAGTGTGTGTATAAACTGTGTGTGTTTGTATCACTCAAGAGTGTGTGTTAAATATGTCTTTATTTGTTTAACTCAAGAGTGTGTGTTTAAAGTGTCTATATTTGTTCACCTCAAGAGTGTGTGTTTCAAGTGTCTTTATTTGTTTTACTCAAGAGGGTTTGTATAAACTGTCTATACTTGTTAAACGCAAGAGGGTTTGTATAAACTGTCTATATTTGTTTACCTCATGAATGTGTGTATAAACTGTCTATACTTGTTTCACGCAAGAGGGTTTGTTTCAACTGTCTGTATTTGTTTACCTCATGAATGTGTGTATAAACTGTCTCGTGTGGGTATCTTGTGTCGATTTGTCCCCACCACATTTCCGCAGGGCGCTCAAGGTCCGACAACAACCCCCCTTCTGGTAAAACTACCAAAATCACGAATCACTGCTCACCTTCACTCTTTCATTCCTCAATTTTCCCACCTTTGGAATAAACTCCCTCACTCTATTCATTCCAATCTTCCCTCCAGGCCTTCAAAACAGCTGTTCATCACCACCTCTTATCATCCCCCATTCAAATCCTCGATCTTTTCTTCCCCCGATAGTCCACCCAAACCCAACCCGTTCAAATTCCCTGCTTTCCTTCCTGAAAGTCCCTGCAATGTCTATCTTCTATTCTCCATGTTACCCATCCCATCCCACAGATCCCTCTCCCTTCCACAGATCTCCTAATGTCTCTGTTCCCACTGTTTTGTCATTCCCACTCCCTCCGCTCTTGTCTCATGCCCCTGTTGCTGTGTCTTGTTTGTTAGAACTCACACGAGCCTCGACGAGGTATACCAAAAAAATGAAATAAACCCCCCCCCAACACGCACGAACACAACACAACACAACACAACACAACACAACACAACACAACACACACAACTCACACACCTCCTCTCGTCTCTTCTCTCCTCAGGTCACCGTCTGAGAAACGGAGGGTCGTGCAACTGACTCATGATATTCATTGATGGTGGCGCTGTTGACGGACGGGTGACGAAGGGTACTTGTGGAGGAAGGATGTCATCTAATCTCATGTCATGTCATGTCATATCATGTCATCTCTCCTCACCTCTCCTCCCCTCTCCTCTCATTTCACCGTCAGAGAGACGAATGGTGCGCAACTGACTCCTGGTATTCCTGGGGGTGGCGGTGGCGGCGGTGGCGTTCACGGACCCATGACGAAAGAAGGGTTCTTGTGGAGGAAGCACATCTCCTTGCTTCTCTTGTCAGGTCACCGTCACTTCTCTTCTCTTCTCTCTTCTCTCCTCTCCTCTCTTCTCCTCTCTTCTGTTCTCTCTTCTCTCCTCTCTCGAAGCACCCTCGCCCCTCTCTTGTGTCTTCTCTCTTCACCGTCAAAGAGACGGATGGCGCTCAACCGACTCCTGCTATTGCTGACGGTGGCGGTGTTGAGGGACCGGGGAAAAACGGTACTTGTGAAGAAGGACCTGTCCACCTGGTGACAGCGGTGATATTGACAGACCGGTCACGAATCAGGAAGGGTCCTTGTGGAGAAAACCCCTCTCTTGTCTGCCACCTGTGTGCTGTGTTCTTTGTGCTGTCCTCGCCCTCCCTTCGTCCGCTCACGCTCGACACACGCCCGTGCGACGGGGACCTTGTGGAGGACCCCGTCCCAAGCTGTTACTTGTCATGCAACATCGAGCACACCGCAAACAGCCACGAGACCGACAACCGCACGCAGCAACCTAAAGACGTTCGGTGCTCGCCGGTCGAGCCTCTGCAGTCGGAAGCTGCTCAGAAGGACTAAAAAAAAGCAAACGAAAAAACGCAGCAGCCACGACGAGAGTACACTCGCGTGAAGCACACAGCACCTAGAGACGGTCAGTGCCGGCACCCACGTCCGCATCGCCCTCGGAGGCAAGCGCCTTTCGCGCTTCGCAGTGCACCGGTGCACCGTTCCACCGTGTATCGCTCGGACGAAACATTAGCTCGAAGGATGACTTTCAATAGATCGCAGCGACGAAGCTGCTCTGCTACTTACGACACCCCGAGCCGTAACCAGGTCGTTTACGAGTCATTCGGCGCATGGCGCCCCACCGTCGTGCTGTGCGAGCGGCGCTCGGAGAGGGTCGCGCTGCAAGATTCATCGGGCGACCCTCGAAACCGATGCCGTGCGGAGGACCGCGCCGGAAGCCGCCCTCCGAAATTCAACGGAGGGGACCGCCGGCTCAAGAGTCGTATACGCTGTCCCGGCCGAAGCCCCACGCGCAACAGTATCGCCGTGCCCAAGGAGGGATTCTGACTTAGAGGCGTTCAGCCATAATCCCTCAGATGGTAGCTTCGCGCCGCTGGCTGCTCAGCCAGACGCACGCGCCAAGTGTCTGAACCCGCGGTTCCTCTCGTACTGAGCGGGGTTGCTGTCCCGGCGACAAAAGCATCAGTAGGGTAAAACTAACCTGTCTCACGACGGTCTAAACCCAGCTCACGTTCCCTGTTAGTGGGTGAACAATCCAACGCTTGGCGAATTCTGCTTCGCAATGATAGGAAGAGCCGACATCGAAGGATCAAAAAGCGA